>NC_092799.1:46951735-47231410 GCF_918797505.1 Bemisia tabaci | reverse complement strand
TGCGACAAGTGACCGTTGCCGAAATGTTGTGTTCTGCGATTCGCGTTGCTCGAAAAAATGAGGTTAGCAATTTGAACAAGATGCATTTGCCTTGAGGTATTCGTCGTCGGTTGAGTGATTCCTTGGTTTATTTTTTTTTAAGTGCCTGACGAATGTGAAAGTGTCGCCGATACTCTTATGCAGCAGCCATACATCATTCGACGTATGTAAAAATTTAACTCTTTGAAACGATCATATGTTATCTTTACCCAGTTAGAAAGCCATCGCTCGTATTATATTGGAAATTGTATGATATCTAGTACAGGACTGTGGACTTATTCAGGATTATTAGTCTCTTTTCTAGTAGAGCCGCTAAACATTTTCATTCGACAAGGGGAAAGGGGGGCACCATGGGCCCGACATGTCTTCAAGGGAGGGGGGGGGGGTCGGGATAGGTCAAAAGGGTAAAAATATCTAAAAATCGTAAAAAATGAACATTGTTCCTGCAACTTTTTCGTAATGGGGGTTGTTAATACCCTAGCTCTCTTTTGGTTGAGCCATGCTCTAACTTTCTTCCCCCCTTCACTCTCTGAATCTATCATCATTAATTGCTTTCATGCATGTTACAGCGAGGGTGCGCATGGCTCATTAATGTTTTTTCTGGAAGCAATTACAATGTTCGAATGGAATGGAGGTTATAGTTATAAAATACAATCGGTTTGAATCATCTCAAAACCATTTAAGTTCGCTCTTATAATTTCTCGCGCCAAACTCGCATTCAGTGTTTTCATTTGAGATTCCATGATGATGAGAAAATGATGGACCGTTAGTTAGTCTATTACCTAGGTACTCCTTTGTCTATTGCAACCATCCACTTCCACCAATAGGATCTCTTTGTCTTCTTTGTCTATAGCTTTTTCGATCCCTTTCAATAATCGGCCCGCTGGCACGTTTCTGACAAGGGAAAAGGAAAGGGCCAAGACAAACCAAATAGGGCATCCAATAGCGATAGTTCACTATTAAAGCTGCCGAAAACCTGAAAACTTTGACATGTTTAGAAGTTACAGAAGTGTTTTACTTCTTCAATTTTTAACGTTACATATTTTCCCCCCTGCTATTTTTCAGTACCTACTTTCAGTTATTTTTCAAAAAATTGGTGGAGGGGGTCTAGGGATGCTTAGCTTTTACCCAAGCATCCTTATTCTAGGGTTTCAAAATCTTGTAACGCACTTTTTTTCACCCAAAAATGGCGGCGCAATTCCTCACCAAAATTTTCTAATTATTCGCCGTAATTCGTGGAAAAATCTGTGAGGTTTGCACCTAGAAATTTTCAATTATTTCTGAGTAAAAAAGGAATTTTTAGCAACATTCGGCAACGCCGCAATGAACTAAGTTCTCGCGTCTGGACGACGACGATTTCCCCATGTACACTGAGAAAAAAGTTCAGCCGTATGAACCGCAAGTACGGTGTTCAATATCGACCGTATTGTTCTGTTCATGGGACCGCTCTCTCGGCCCTGGGAACCGAATCCTCGATTCGTGCAACCGAGCTTTTTCGTTAGTCCTGTTCGGTTTAAATGCTCAGTTGCATGAACCGAGGTTACGGTTCTCAACTTCCCAGAACCGAGAGAGCGGTTACATGAGCCGAACAATTCGGCCGATATTGAACACTGTACATTCGGTTCATATGACCCGAAAGTTTTTTTCTCAGTGACGAGGACGCAACACATCTTGCATAACCAATATTTTAAAGGGGCAGCAAGCTAGGCCACATCAGAGCCCTGGCACTAACTAGAGTCCTTTTATACTAAGACTAAAGACAATACGAGTCAATTTCTGATTGGTTCCCTATGGGCCTTCACAGTGTCAAAAACGGGAATAAAGATTACATTTTCACCGATTGCAAAGATTATAAACTGAAATGGACCGGGAAATTGGGGGAACGGCAAGGAACAAACAGAATGAGTGAAGGAACGGAGCCAGAAATTCGGGGATGAGTTGATCAAAGATCGCGAAAAAACGTTCAATTTGTGTAATCTCCATTCCAGCATGTTGGAATTTTTTGCCAACGTGCGTTAGAATTCAGCATAAAGCTGAAAATCTCAATACAGAGGGAAAGAGCTCGTACGAGCACATATCTTTGAGGGGAAACAGTACTCATATGAGCTTTTCCCCTCTGTATTGAGATTTTCAGCTTTATGCTGCATTTTAACGCACGCTGGCAAAAAATGGACCACTAGACAAGGTACGAATTTAAGCGATCTGATACATGTTCCTTAACCAGAATTTCACGTAGAAAACGATTCACACAACGAAAATTACGGAAACCAACTCCTAACGAAGATATTAACGTTTTTATTTCACATTGGTTACGAGGAATTTGAACTGCCCGCTCACAAGAAACTCAAAACTCTACGTGAGTCAAATCGCCCACTACAACGGTTTCAGCAAGCTTCTCAATCGAGCAATGTTCATTTTCCCATCATGTGTTGTTCAAACTATTAGCAATTTGCTATAACTGAGCCAAAGCGTCAAGATTGAGGTTGCCAGATTTTTATATCGCAGAGACTGTCATGATAACGTTTAGCGCGCGATGTGAATCACGTAGACCATTGAGTTTTCATGAGCGGGTGGTTTGAATTCACGCATTAAGAATCATTAAATATCTTCGTAAGGAGTTAATTACGGTAATTTTTGTTGTGCGTATCGTATTTTACGTAAAATTTTGGTCAAGAAACATGTATCAGAATGCTGAAATTCGTACCTTATCTAGTGGTCCATTCCAACATACTGTCTTACGACCCGTGCGTCCACCGCGATCAGTTTGTGTAATCTTCATTCCCGTTTGTGATATCCATGAGCCGCGTTGTCTTAACTCTCTCTACCTCTCTATAAAGGGACTCTACCACTAACTTGTTCTGTTTTGACTCTTTCTAGGGACCAGCGACGCCTGAGCCTCCCCCGTGTCTCGCGGTGGCTCGGTCTCCAACTGGACGATGCTGGGCCGCCCCCACCGCAAGATGTGACTCCAACACCTGGAACCCATCTTCCTTGTACTTAACTTAGTAGTAATTTAGTAGCGCTACTTAGTAGTAAGCAACTGTAAATAGGATGGCCGAGCCCGGGGCTGCGGGGGCGGGGACGCTGAACGCGCCCTCCTCGTCGGCGGAGGCGCGGGGGTCGGGCGTGGACGGGCCGGTGCAGCTGAAGAAGGAGATCGGGCTCCTGGACGGCGTGGCCATCATCGTCGGGGTCATCGTCGGGGCCGGGATCTTCGTCTCTCCCAAGGGGGTCATCGAGAACGCCGGCTCCGCCGGCCTCGGACTCATCGTCTGGTTCCTGTCCGGAGGCTTGTCCATGATCGGGGCCTTGTGCTACGCCGAGCTCGGTGAGTTCCTTTTTCATTTCCCTGCCGTCCTGAGGAAAAGCGCCGCAAGGTAAAAAATGAAATCTGCCGTGCTAAGGAAGAACGCCGTATGAACATTCGAGCGTTGCCAAATTTCCTTCGATAAAACTTTTATTGTTGAGGAAAGCTATGGATATTTTCCCTTGAAATTTTCAGGAATTGCAGGTGAAACTGCGAACTAAATTATCTGAAAAATTGGAGGAAAAATATTTACAAATTTTCCCGAAAATTCCTAATTTACCGACGGAAATTTGGCAACGCCTGAAGGCTCACACGGCGTTTTTCCTTAGCACGGTAGAAATGCTGATTTAGCATTTAAATTGGTAAAAAAAATGTCCGGCAAGTTTTAAATGGTGATTTTACAATACAAAAATGCTAACTTAACATTTGAATGTGTTCGTTTTACATCGGGCGTAGTAAAGTTAGAATTTCTACAAATGTAAAATCAGCATTTGAAATTTGTCGGACATGTTTTTATCAATATAAATGCTAGATCAACATTTAATTTTTTTCCGTGCGTATGATCATTCGAGAGTCGCCAAATTTCCCTTGATAAAACATATTTTTGTGACAACATTTATGCGTATATTTCCTTGAAATTTTCAAAAATTGTATATTAAATTGCGTTTAGAAGTGTCTGAGAGTTTGGAGAAAAATATTTTACATTTTCTCAATAAATTCGGTTTTTATTGAGGGAAACTTGGCAGCGCCTGAAGGCTCATACGGCGTTCTTCCTCAGCATGGCAGTGTTGTCATCGAGAAGTAAAGCACCTATTTAGAGCCGGGTTTGACCATCGTCTGACACTGACAAACCCAGGTTGTAGAACTCTTGACGCGTGAAGGCGCCCGGGGAAGGCAGAACACTGGCTAGCGGCATCGCGCCTTCAATTTTGCAGATGCAACACGGACATCCATCAAGCACGAATAGTTGTATCTCTACGCCGTCATCGACGCGCAACCTTTCCCTCGCTATATTTGAATATTGTGTTGGTTTTGTTCGTCATGCTTGTGGTTTATTTTTGAGATGACAATATTTTACAATGAAATTTGAAAACTCTGCTACGTAGGAGGCTGCGTAGGTCATCGCATTAGTCAAAATGAGAAATTAGGAGGGATAAAATTAAATAATAAATTATGGCAAAAAACCGAAAGAAAAGAAATGAACAGACGAAAGCCACAGGCGTGGTCATTTTCTCATCATAAAGGGTTTTAGCTTTGAGCTAGAATCAGCCTAACTAGACGCAAATCACCTGGATCGCATTTAGCAAAAGGGAACCAGCGCGATTACAGTATTGTAAAAATGTTGCTCCTTCATAATTATCCACAAACTCTCTTAGAATAGCAAATAGTTTTTGCTTCCCACTAAATAACATTTTAATTTTAAAGGAAAATAATGGTGCAAATTTTAATACTGTGCATAGATTCGGTATTTTTGAGAGAAAAGAGGAAGTTGCACGATTGCCAAATTTTCTCTCCTGTATCACATTTTCAAGAGAAAACCATATGAAATTCATCCTTGAATTTTTCAGGCATATTTTTCAGGACCTGAGAGAAATTTACGGTAACTTTGAAGGAGTATATTTCTGAGTCTCCAAAAAAATAAAAACAAAATAACATGAAAATAATTAGGCAACATGAAATAAAATGCACATAGGCTGAGTAAAGCTAAAATCGCGAGTGCGTCCGTCTCTTTTTGCTTCATAACGGTAGTGTGGTGTGCTTTACGATGTTATCGATTGATCTGCGATTTAGACTATGGAAAAGGATCGAGAAAGAGGGTGTTTGTAATGAACACCTTAATAATCGATTCTTTGCCATGGCTGTTAATGCGGGGAAATGTCGATAATCGATCATTCACACCTCGCCACTGCTCCATAGTATGGCAGTAGGTATCTTTTTAAGTGTTCCAGATTGCCATCCACGAAACAGTGTTAACTAACGAGTAATGGCTTCATTTCATTGAAATTATGAGTAGGGAGTTGCTTTGCTATATCACCTAGACGATTGACGTCCAGGCATTCAAAAATTAACCGTACTATTTTCTTTAAGTACACCAACGAAGAAAAGTTGCGGAGCAGACCCCATTGAATTCTGATCGCGATTTTCAGTCGGGAAAGAAGGAAAACGCTCAGTTCTTTCGCCATCTCGCGGATGAAAACGAAAACAGGTGTTATCACTATCAATTTATATCTAGTGTCGTGATAATCAGGAATCGCGATGAAGGTGAGGCAAGAGGTCATGAAATGATCGAGGACCAAGTTGCGGAGATGTGCGTCGCGTTGCCGTCGTCGTGGCGATGCGCGACGCGAGGTGATAAACAGTGTGACATATCGACTGATCTGCCATTTAAACCTAAGGAAAAGGATCGATGTACGGGGTGTTTGCAACGAACGCCTTAATAATCGATTCTTTACTACAGCTTAAAATGGGGAAATATCGATAATCGATCATTCACGCGTCGCCACAGGCACTGGTGATAAAACGTTTGTCAAACATGATGTTTGCACTAACAGCGCACCTGTAACTCATAAACCATTTCATCATGAATAAAAAGTAATTTCTAAAACTTTAGAAATCATGTTAGTGATTCAGTAGTTATACTTATTCTTTTACAAGCGCCAGTCTCGAGCAGCAATGAATTCGAGAGATTTAAGCAGTTCTCTATAATGTCAAAAACTCGACTTTAAATTTTAAAAAAAAGGGTTGAATTTTTTTTTAAAATAGCGTCGTATTGCGGAGTCAGTATTTTAGTTCTGCGGGAGACTGTGAATTATTTATTCGTCGGTTTTATTTAAAGGGAGGGAGTTTCCCTCAATACGTGTCTTGCCTTGCAGAACAATACCTCATACTATAATGTTGTAAAAATAGAAAATAAAAATTCTGAAGAATGTCCGTTTTTTGCGCGATTTGGAATTTATTCAACTGATACATTTTGTTTACAACGCACTATGTCGGTAAATTTATGCATGAAACTCTGATTCCTTGAATGAAGAAATGAGGGGTTTGGAGGCCAAGGAACATAAGTGCAGTTGTTGAAAAATTGAGATATTCATGAACTCAATTGAAACTAGTTTGAAATTATATTCTGTGAAAAATTGACAACTAAAATCCAAGTGAGTTTAAACTGCTTCTCTGCCATGAGGCTTTCAAAAATTTTCAACACGTATTTCTTGAAATAGCAAAAACTGCACTTATGCTCCTTGTCCTCCAAGCCCCTCAATTGTGCCACCTTTTACCATCTCAGCTATTGTGATTTTTTTTCTCTCTCTTTTTTGGGTGTGTCTACCCCACACGAGTGGTATCAAAATGAGTTTGCTTATACTGAGCTATAATGTTTAGCTGAATTAGTGTTCCACGAAAATGAGCCAACTAAATGTCACTATCAGGTAGAGGTATCAAAAAATGATTGTCATGTAAGCTGAGACTATTTGATAAGGAAAAAGATGACGAAAATTTGCGACATCAAGTCAATGAGTCCTATGGGTGATTTCAAGTTGACAAACACGAGAAAAAATTTGCTGACAATTGTGCATTTTTGATTCTCATTCATAGACTTCCGAAAAAAGTAATCGCACAAATCCGAAAAAGAATTCATAACACTCGCTCTATTCATGAAAACTTCCTATGTTTTGATTTTTCACTTTGGTTCTTGCTTTCTCATGCTTCTATTCATAGACCAAAGTACTCCTTCGCAGTTTCAACGGGCAATTACAGACAAGACATGTAATGTAGGGGTCAAGTTCAAAGTTTTATTTTTTTAAAAATTTGAGTTAGAAACTATGAACAGACGGAGTGATATAAGGGGCCATCCATAAATTACATAACGCACTTTTTCGGCATTTTTAGCTTTTATGAGGCAGGATCCTATTCTTTAAAACGAAAAAACAAAATGGTGTGATGCTCTCCTCGACCTCCTTCCCCCTAGAGCGTTACGTAATTTACGAACAACCCCATAAGAGATAAATTGCAAACCAAGACACTAAACTTTATGCCTTTCAGCAATTATCGAATTGATATTGATCGCATAAATGACATTTATTCGCGAGTCGATGGTAGAACGATAAAAAGCATATACCTTAATTTGATTGCGTTGCATTTCAAAATTGCCCCTTTTATTGATTTGTTCATGAGGAACCTGATAAAATTCTTGAAATAACGTAGAAAATCGCATGAAAGTTTATGAATTGTAGGTAGCCAGACTCAAAATCTACACAATCTACAACTCTCCACAAAAATCTACAAAAAACTACACAATAATCTCACAAATCTACACAAACCAAAATAGGGGCTTTTTAGTATTGTCCTCGTCAAGTTAACGATAATTTATCTAATTCTACATTGTAGTCAAGTACCTACTTCGGGGCCTCCCATAAAATAAATAACGTCACGTGACCAGGAGCGAGGCGTGAATGATCGATTAGCGATATTTCCGCATTTGAAGCTATGGTGAAGAATTGATTGTTGCGAACACCCTGTTAAACGATCCTTTTCCATAGGCTTAAATGGCAGATCAATCGATACTTCGCAAAGCGCGCCACGCCACGGAAATGGGCCTGTTGCATGCAAGAGATAAAGCCGCGCGAATAGACTTTATAGTGGTTAAATGACACGAAAATTACGATGGTCACATTTAAAAAGTCTGAAATACACTCCTTACTGCGCAATTTGCGTTGTTAGGAACGCGCTTTTTCAAATTTCCCGCGTCTGGGGGCAGTTTTCTAATCACCGGAAACGAGCAAACGGCGGGCTCGGTGATTTCCGGAAGATGCCGAGTCGTTGTTATTGTTGTTATTTTTTCCTTCAGTTTGTTTACAAACCCAACGTGATCTCCTACAGTGGTCCATATACGCTTTATGCGGTAACCAAATCGATCAACTTTTAAATATCTAACGCAATCCTTTTACATTTCATTTCACGATGTCACGAGCTCCGATTTTTAGGTTATGTTGTCAGTTTTAGTTGACCGGAAATAGCCGCGAGTTGCCGTTAATTGTTTCCGTTAGAAAACTGCCCCCAGACGCGGGAAATTTGAAAAAGCGCGTTCCTAACAACACAAATTGCGCAGTAAGGAGTGTATTTCAGACTTTTTGAATGTGACCATCGTAATTTTCGTGTCATTTAACCTCTAAAAAGTCTATTCGCACGGCTGTATCTCTTGCATGCAACAGGCCCATTGATCCTTGCCAAGCTGTGGTGCATGGTTATCTCATCCCTCTGACCACCTTACGCATTTTGCCCTGTTGCGCCCCAAATGGACGTATCGACGGTGAAACTACCAAACCACGTATCTCGGTTTGCGACGTCGCAGACTTCCTGTCATACTTTATTTTTTAAATGAAAAACTACTTAACATCCAGTCTTGAAAATTTCTGTGATTTTTCCTCTTTGTGCGGAGAAAATTCCGTGAAAATTTCAAGGAATGATATTGATTTGGTCTACTTCAAAAAAGTAAAATGTGAGCGTAGATTTTTAAACACCGCAAACGAGATACGTGGTTTGGTAGTTTCACCGTCGGTATGTAAATCAAAAGGACCTGTATCCGTTGTGGCATGAGCCCTAATAGCCATTAGTATACTTACATGACAGAACCCATGTCATAATTGGACCGCGTTAAACAGAAAGGAACCAAGCCACATCAGCTATTGCCAAATTGAATGGGGCAAGTTAATTTTTTTCATGAAAACGGTTGTGCGGATTTTCGTGCAAATTTCAGTGAAAATTCTCCATAATTTGAAGCAAATTCCTCAAAAATTTCAAAGGAATCCGAACGAACGATCTCTCGTAAAAAATTAAATTGCCCAGTTAAATTCGGCAATAGCAGATGTGGCTTGGTTCCTTTCTGTTAAACTCGGTCCAATTGATTTAGTTCCTTTTGATTTAAATGCATCCGAATGATCTCTAGAGGAGTCCATGTCTTATTTTGGAATCATTATGACCGGGGTTTAAAAAATGGGTCAGTAGCGCCGGTCACAAAATCGTGTTCAGATGAATTTAGCTTATATGTTAGCAAAAAGAAATAGAATCTGTCCACACGCCCAGATTCTATATCCAAGATTTACGGAGATATCGCCCCTCGAAGAGCACGGCGTATGACGTCATCCACCGCGGTAGCTTATATCATGGTTTCCTCCATCTTTGATTCATTAGGTAGTGATACACATACGAGCAATGGTTGCTCCACTTAAAACGCAGATGGATTTAATGTTGAAAAAACCATGGTATGTATGTGTTACCGCTGCGGATGACGTCATTCGCCGTGTTTTCTGTTGTACCAGAGAAAAGAGACCCTCCATTGCCATCTAGGCAGTGATGTAAGCTTGTTATTTCCGGACCCCAGCATTCAACTGTTGACTTACCTAGGAGGTGGGTGTTGAACGACGTCTTGTGTGCATTTTGCAAACATACTGAAGTCTGGCAAACTTGTTTGGCTCATGACGTCACCCGAAGCTCATCATCCATCTAGTAGGTAAGTCAACGGTCGAAAAAAGGGGGATGACTATTGCTCCCTCATAATGGAGATGTTGCATGTGGGAGGAATTTGCGATTTGACTATTGATGCATATGTAAAAGTTCGCGAGAAACACGATGGTGCCAGTGGTTTTCTCTGAAATAAACTCTCAAGCTCAAAAAAAGCTCTCAAGTTGAGGCCAAAACGGAGGGAATATCCCACGCTATCCTGAGAGTCCACCTCTACACCAAGACAAACTCTCCATGCACAAATAGGGAGCAAATACATTAGCAGGGTTGCCGTGTTTTCAGTTTTGGAGTCCCCAAATAAAGTGGCAGCCGTGTCAATGTATTTGCTCCCTATCTTTGCATGGAGAGTTTGTCTTGGATGTAGAGGTGGACTCTCAGGATAGCGTGAGATATCTCCTCCATTTTGGCCTCAGGTTGAGAGCTTTTTTTGAGCTTGGGAGTTGATTTCATAGAAAACCAGTGGCACCATCGTGTTTCTCCTGAACTTTTACTTAAGAATTAAGTGCCAAATTGCAAATTCTTCACACATGCAACATCTCCATTCTGTTTCTTCATGTTCAAAAGTAGGGCATGTTTTCATGAGTCCAATGGGTCGGGAGAGGAGATCCCAAATGCGGACGCGCATCGGGCACGAGCGAGCCGACTGAATGGACTGAAACAGAAAACAGAACAGCCCAAGTCGTGGAGATGGCAAATCGGAAGTGTCCAATCGAGGCAGGGCGCTTTATTAATCTCTTTCTTGACACTCAAGTGCCCGCACAGGCACCGGCACCGATCTCCCGTCATAGCCAAGAGAGCAGTAAGTGCATTTCTCTATGAGCCACGATTAGCACGTGCTTTTATGTGTCTCGGGGTTCATCCCAGCATGGACTTACTGCTCTCTTCGCTATCACAGAACCTGTCCCCGCTCCGTCTCGTCTCTGCCTTCTTCTCGCCTGAGCCCGAATCTGCATAATCTTCCCGGATCGGATCTCTGGATGCTCCCGATGCTCTGGAGCCGTCTCCATTTGCACCCGGCGTTGCCAAACTCGACGGGTAATCGTGCTGGATTCCAAGCATCATTCCAGCATCCAGCCGAATGGTCCAGGCTCGGACTGGCCGTATGGCCAATCTGCCATTGGCAGATACGCCCCCTTTCGGCGCCGAAAACGCGCCCCTCTTACAGATGGATGGAAAATAAGAAGAAAAAAATTACGACCGAGAATATGTGAGAAAAATTTCTTAAATGAATGGAGGAAGAGAGAGTAAAGAGTAAAGAAAGGTGCTTTAACGCATGATAGTGGTGAACAGAGGTCCAAGAACTACTTTCTGAAGTGTGAACAAATTTCTGTGAAATTTTCACCTTCTTCTTGACGTACAGGCGCTTTATCATCCCCCTCCCTCATTCGCTATGTGTAACTCCCTTAGAAGCGATGATCGGTTCGATTTTTAGACATACGCATCCTTTATAGACCTCTTAAGAGACCTTTAGACATATTTCCTCCTTTTCAAATGACTGTTGATTTGGACATACCATAGCATAGCTCGGGCAAACTTAACCTTAATTTATCTCGAAATTCAAAAGTAAGAGACATCTAAAATGTAAACGCGATACAACTATTCGCGCAAGATGGATGTCCACATTGCATATGAAAAATGTAAGACGCGATGCCGTGCGTCGTGAACTCGCAATGCTCTGCTCTAGTTTGAATCTACATTACAAATAAGACAAACGCAAAGAAACACAATATGGTAATAAAGCGAGGGAAAGGATGCGCGTTAACGACGGCCCAGAGATACAACTATTCGTACTTGATGGACGTCTGTGCTGCATCTGAAAAATTGAAGGCGCGATAACGTGAACTGTGAGCTGTCAATGCTCTGCTTTATGCTGTCAATGAAGCGTCGCTCTGATTCGGAAGAAAAGTTAAAAAACGGCCTGAAGACACCTCTCCTACCTTCGGCTGTATTACTCACGTAGTGCTTAAAGCACCCTTACGAATAAGACAAACGGAAACAAACACAATATGGAAAAAGAGGGAGGGAAAGGATGCGTGTTTACGACGGCGCAGAGATACAACTATTCGTACTTGATGGACGTCCGTGCTGCATCTGAAAAATTGAAGGCGCGATGACGCGAAGCGTGAGCTCACAATGCTGTGCTTCACTTTCAATTTTGCAGTTTTTACTCTGTGCGATCAATAAACTTTGAACCTGAAAATAGAGTAAACTTGTGCTGATTTGCCAACATTTTCTGAACCCCTCTTCACGTAGGGAATGCCCTACCAGGAAATATCACATGACGCCCTTTTAACCAGCCAAGGGTCTACGCCCTCAGATGCGAGACAGTCCGACATTGGAATGGTCAGTTGCGCTGGTCACAAAATCGTGTTTTCATGATTGATTCTTGTGGACCAGCTGAAAATAGTGAGATCTATCCAAATAGCAACTTTCTAAGTTCAATATTAATCGAGATATCGTCCTTTGAAAATTGAAGTTTTTGACGTCATCTACCGCGGTAGTGACACCCTTGGTTTCTTCTTTCTTGCTCCCATCAGTCAAGGTGACGCACATTTGCACTGGTTGTTCACCGTGAAACCAGGGTGAAAGCAAGGTGAAGGAAACTAAGGGTGTCACACACTATAGCGATGGATGACATCACAAACCGAATTTTTCAAAGCGCGATATCTCGGTTAATATTCATCATTGAAATTTGCTGTGTGGACAGATCTTATTATTTTTAGCTGATCCACAAGGTTCCAACATCAAAACGCGATTTTGTGACCAGCGTAACTGACCCATTCTTGGTGGCGGTCAACTTCGAAGGGTGGTAGGGAGGGATTGCAAATTTTTTCCTACCGAATGGTACCCATTGATGCGATGTAATAAATTAGGATCATTTTTAAATTACCTTCAAGATTGTAAGGGTATATTATTGTTGATCACGCTGATGCACAAATTTAGAAATTACTTTTTTTTGACATTCTTGTTATTTACCTGAGATAATTGTCACGAAAATATTTTAAATATGTTTTTTGCGAATTTCTCAACGGTATTTTAGACGGTTATTTAAAATGTTCTTTTTGTAAATTTTCAAAAAATTACACCAAAACTTTATAACAAGGTAAATATTTTCAAACCATTTTACTCAAAAATTTACTCTACAGGGTTTTCAAATCATTATCGGATTATTTCAGGAATATTTTTTGTCTCATTAGAGTACCATTTCTGCTGAATCTTTGGGGAGGGTAGAAAGGCAAACTTTTCCGGGAGGAGGGAGTGTAACATGTATGCACTGTCGGAACCGCAGCGATTCATTTTCTGAGAGCTTTGGCAACTACTCTACCGTTTGGACTGAACATTCACCGGTCTGTTGACCATATAAACTGATGATCGTCAAAAAGAAACTCGTTCATTTTCAGATGAGCCGCGAAACGCTTGTATTCTACACTTCTCAGGGTTATATATTGCTAGGTCCATAAACCTTTGATCCCATTACCTCAAGAATTGACCCCGGTTAAAGTGAGCAGTCACAACGGCATTGCTGCATCCTTTGTTGCAACCAGGTTACCGCGCACAGCTCAAAAGTGAAAGCAAAAGCTGTAAACAAACAAATTTAAAAAAGAAAAAACTCTAGAAAAAAATCTATAAAAATCTAGTTTAATTCAATTTATTACATTAAAACGGTTGTGCGGATTTTGGTGCAAATTTCAGTAAATGTTTTGCACACTGGAAAAAGAAACATTGGATTTAGAGTCCAGACTCTTAAAAGCATCGACAAGAAAAGATACTCTTGATTCAATCAGATTTAAGTTTAAATCAAGAACCAAGCCTCTTAATTTGAGCGGATTTTTTTTTTGATTTAAGCTTAAATCTGATTGAATCAAGAGTCCTTTTTCTTATGAATGTTTTCAAGAGTCTGGACTCTAGATCTAATGTGTTTTTTTTTCCAGTACATGGTACAAAACAAATCCTTCAAAATTTTCCAAGAAATCCGCACAAACGTTCTCTTGTAAAAAATTAAATTGCCCGGTTTTTGGCAATAGCTGATGTAGCTTGGTTCCTTTCTGCTAAACACGGTCCATCTGGAGACAGTGATGCGCCTGGTGGACGATGGTGTCGGCCTCAGAAGCCAAACAATTGCATCATTTCAAATCCCCAATGACGCACAGAAAACGCCTTCATTAAGAAAAGATACTCCACCGCATGGCCGCGGAGGCCGAATATTTGCTTCGCTTAAAAACCGAACCAACCTAGTAGAGCAACGTGGATTAACGAGCAATTTTTCTAGATAATGCTTTGATGCAGATTGTGAGTATTTCAAACTGCCAAGAGCTGTGACACTTCTAACAAGCATCCATATTTCGTCACATCTCGGCCAAAGTATCGCAAGCGCCATGCGACGTTTCAAAATTTCCGCCCGCCATTTTATTTTTTTATAGAGAAATCGTTCAACAAAGCTGTCCGAAATATTCACTAAATCTTCTCTTTGCTGACGATAAAATTTAGTGAAATTTTCAAAAAGATTCAACCACTAATTTCTCTGTAAAAATATAAAATGGCAGTGGAAATGTTGAAAAGTCGCATGGTGCTTGTGACACTTTGGCCGGAAGGTGGCAATTTTTCGAATAACGGCTGCGCCCTTCGAATCGAAAAGTGCCATTAATTTAACCGAGGTTTTTCTCTCCTTTTACCCTGGATAAATCGACGGTGTAAGTCGGCAATCACATAACTCGTTTGCGGTGTCTAAAACCTCTCGCCTCTATGTATATTTTTTCTAAAGGATAACAAATTTACATCATTCCTGAAGTTTTTTGCAGAATTTCTTCACACAGAGAAGAAAAATCACCGCAGTTTTAAAGAATTGCCGTTGAGTAGTTTTCCGTTTAAAAAATAAAGTATAACAGGAAGTCTGCGACGTCGCAAACCGAGTTATGTGATTGCCGACTTACACCGTCGAAATGTATTATCGAACAAGTGGTTGCTAAGCCAAAAAATTAAATCAACGATTGGATCTTTTGATTGGCAGGAACGATGATCCCAAAATCTGGCGGCGATTACGCGTATATCAACGAGGCTTTCGGTCCATTGCCAGCGTTCCTCTTTCTTTGGGTGGCGTTGATGGTGATACTACCGTCTAGCAACGCTATCACGGCTCTCACATTTGCTCAATACATTCTGCAACCGATTTGGCCTGACTGCGAACCGCCCTACCTGGCGGTCAGACTCATCGCTGCCGTAGTTGTCTGTAAGTGTGCCTTTCATAGTCCATTACCTAAAAATACCTACAAATGGAGGTATTTCTACCAAACAGACCTATGTGGAGGCGAGAAATATGGGGTGTGCTCGTTAGTTCTCTGGCCGTAAGAGTGAATGAGAATAATAAAGCGCCAGTGACGTCAGCGGCAATGATCGAGCGCACGCGCGAGGGGGAGATCGTCGTCGGGGCGCTTTAACTCGTGAGCCTTGTTCACAATGCTATCTTGCCATGCCCGCGGCTCATGAATCTTGCATTCAGTTGGCACATAGGTCTATTTGATAGAATGTAAAATCCCGCTTTTCCAATTCTTCAAAAGGAATCACGCCCACTTTTACATTGCTTCTTATGCAGCTTCGACGAGCACACCCCATATTTCTCACCTGCACATAGGTCTGTTTGGTAGAAGTACGTCCAAATTAGATCTGGTTTTTATATTTTTGGGCGTTTTTTAAATACTCGTTAAAACCTCAGCTGCAACCAGTGGTGTCATTATACTGATTTTTAGATATGTTTTCCGTGGATGATCACAGGTGACTTAATCATCAGTAAACTGTTCTAAAAAGTTTATCTTACTCACCAAAAGTTTGTGACCAAGAAAGTTTCAGATTGGAAGGTTACGAAATACCTCTAGGATGAGGAGCTCTCATCAAGTTTCAAATATCATAGAACTGTAAAAAAAGGGGGGGGACTTAATAGGTGAAAGCTCCGGCATAGCATGGTTTGTGATCTGATTGTCTATATAATATTTGTATTCATTAAAAACATATTTGGTTGATTTAAATGGCGGATCGGTCGTTACATCGCAAAGCACGCAACGCCACTATTCCGTAACCCGTTTTGCACTGTCTTCATCCCCCTTTTCCAAACTAACACATCAGTATTTTTACAAGTCAGAAACAATGAATATTGTCCTTTAAATTCATGGGAGACAATCAATATTTACCGAGGCATGTCCCCCTGAAAGCAATTATTTATAATATATTTAAATTGAAGTGAAGCAGTTGTACCAATTTGCAATAATCGCCCCACGTAAAGTAGCCTGTAATGTAAACCCTGCACTCAACTATGAAACACCAAACGCTTGTTTTCTTTGATGCGCATCATTATAGTCCACGCCACGAAAAGTGGCGGCTGAGGGGCGGAGCCAGTCGGCCGGTCCAGTCCTATTGTTGAGGGGTTGAAGCGCAGGTATAGGCCCAGTCATTACCCCAGACACGCGTCGAGCGACGGCCGGCCAGGGTGAGTACACACTGAGCGCACCTTGATCTCGGCGCCCGGGGTGGCATCCAGCGCGACGCATCGCGCCGCGTATTCTCCCCAATTAACGCTGGATGCCACGCCGCCGGGCGCCGGGTTCAAGGTTCAGTGTGAACTCACCCCGGCCGGTCGTCGCTCAACCACGGGCCAATATCTGCGCTTCAACCCTTCAACAATAGACTGGACCGGCCGACTGGCTCCGCCCCTCAGCCGCCACTTTTCGTGGCGTGGACTATAGGTTGTTTCACCTATTGAGAAAATTACAATATTTTTCATAATTTTCGGCAGAGGTGCAAATTTTAAGACGGATTAATCTGTTTTAATATTTTCAGAATTCATATTTTGTCCAGGTTTATTGACTGCCATTAATTGTTACAATGTGAAATGGGTCACCAAGGTTCAAAACGTATTTACGTTGACCAAAATTTTCGCTCTGATGACCATTATCCTCTCGGGCCTTTGGCTCGTTGTGAATGGAAAAACGGAGAAAATTTCGCGACCGTTCGAGGGGAGCAACTATGATCCTGGTCATTTGGCTTTATCCGTTTACTCTGGTCTATTTTCCTTCGCTGGCTGGTAAGGAACATTCTTAGGTCTGAAGTTTATCTTACCATAATGTTGTATCACAAGAATGGGAATCGAAAATGAGGCAAACAAAGTAAAACAACGGCTGCAGAAACTATTTTCAAAATGCCTTCATTTTTTGGGGTATGCAACATGCATGTCGAACGAGAAGGAATAGTCGCATTCAGACGTCGCGAGATGTCCTGAGTCCTGAGGAAGGAGGCATCTCATTGTTTGGAAAATTGTTTAAGAACTTATGAAACTTTTCATAAGGGCTTAGTTGGAGCGTCGGAGCTTCGTCACGGAAAAAACAATTTAGCTCTGAGCCCTAACATTTTAGATCAAATGGAGCCAACTTAAGGCAGTAGTGCTTAGCCCTACAACTTCAGGACCCAGCCCTACGGCTTTAGGTTCCAGTCTTGCAGACTGTAGGGTTTAGCCTTGCTGCCCTTATTTGGCTTCACTTAATCTGAAGTGTTAGGGCTCAGCGCTAAGTTGTTTTTTCGTGTACCTAAGTAATTAAAAAAAAAAAAAAAAAAAAAAAAAAAAAAAAAAAAAAAAATAGACACTTTTCGATCGTCACTTTGCATTAGATTTTAAAATGCACACTAACAGCTCGTATAAGCTACCAGGTTTTAGCTCACCAAAAATATGCAGGGCCGGATTTAGGGGGTGGCCACATGGGCCGCGGCCCATGGCGGCAAATTTTGCACTTTTTTAAACGTAGGTATAAAAAAAATCGGATTCAGAAAAAAAATTGCAAACGAGGAAAGGCGACAAAAACTCTCATTTCCGGAGAGTATAGTAATTTCTAATTTTGTCGTCTTTCAGTGATATAAGAGACATCACCTTTAATTAGTCGAGTTAAGAGAGAAACCAAACACGCAATTTGGCCTGAAATGGCGCGGTGCAGAAAGCAATGATGACGAGAACTTGAGATGAAAAGGAGAAGCCCTCGGCGGTTGGCATGAAACACATATTAGCGCCTACAAGACTGCATGAATACTCCCTGCATTACGTCAAACACAGTGCGGCCAGCAGCGGTCGACGCGAAACGCATAGCGCCTACAAGACTGCATGAATACTTCACACATTGCGTCAAACACAGTGCGTACAGCAGCGGTCGGTGAGAAACGCATAACGCCTGGAAGACTTTAGGAATACTTCACGCATTGCGCAAAAACACAGTTCGGTCAGCGCAGTGCGGTTTTCGTCATTTCTAATATAAACCTAACTTTCGCGCAAATTTCCATGAACTTTTGTTAGTAGTGTTTACAGGGCTTTCGCAAAAAGTGTGTCCAACACGATTTGCACCCCTCCCCCTCCGTCACGTTCACTTGATGGTTTTTATTGATGTTTCAAAACGAATGAGAAGGGGGCGGCAAAATACAGACGGCCCCTTGGGCGGCAAGTAGGTAAATCCGGCCCTGAAATTATGACATACCTTTTGACAGAGAAAAAGCATTAAAAGAAGAAGAATAATAGAAGGAATAACTGCGATTTGTTACATTTGCATTGTAGAGTCTTTGGTTTGGACTGTCTTAAAGAGTCCGAGTCTGTTTTTAGGAGTTTTAAAGTCAGAATTTCAGAAAACCTGCAGTAATTTTTAATTTTGAGTAGGGCTCGTCTCATACATACAATGCAATGCCATCATCCATTATAACACTTCAATATTGTAGATAAATTCATTATACTTTCCAAGCCTACATCAAGTCGGAATTCGAGTATTTTCAAAAATTAAAATACCAAGTTCAACAAGAGTCGCATAAGTGCGCGCGTAATAAATCGATAATGATTGAAAATCACAAATATTTTATGATCGATGACAGACCAGTTCTTTCCGCTATTTAGTGAGTTGGTCATCATCATAGTTCCTTTATTTGCATATTTGTTACCACTAGTATCGACAAAAAATTAATGCTCACTTCATTCTATGTGTTGTTTAGGAATTATTTGAATTTCGTGACGGAGGAGCTCAAGAACCCTTATGAGTAAGTATTCGCCTGAAAACCGAGTCTGGTGATTGAGCAATTTCGTGCAAGTTTTTAGGTATTTATAATATGGAAGTCATATTAATGGGACTTTTGCTTCGATATCCACCTGACTTAAACAGATGTACGCGTATGTTTGTGTTGAACTAGAGGTCAAGTATGAGAATGATCTATTTGAATAATCAGAGATAATAAACTCACGAGCGAAAATGAATTGCTCGAATTCCAAATTCGTTTTTCCCTTTGTTTTCTCTTCTTCATCTCCCTCTAACATTAAACCCATTTTTTCTCTTACATTCATTTTTATTATGGTCGTCTATAATCATCGACTGTCTCTTATCTTCGGACGGCAGTTTTATAGGTGTCATTGTAACGTTCGAACCTTTACTGAAATCGTGACGGGCGTACTAGATCATTTAGACACTAAGAACTTAAGATCAGTAAGAACGCCTACAAATTCTGCACAGTACCTATGCTCACGATTTTAGCATCAATTAAGTGCTTAATTAAACCTGATATCGATTAAATAATTGGTATACCTTAAAATCCTCTGATAAATGCCAATGAAAAGATACTTTTGAGAGTTAATGCTCGTAAGAAGCTGACAGGTTTTAATTTGCTCATAACATCTTCGTTATTTTACCCCCCATACCTCTTCAGCTCTTTTTCTTCTCTCTGAATATAATTAGAGAAATAAAAATTTGGATAAAGACTAGCTTTTGTTTCTAATTTTGCTTTCAGAAACCTGCCTAAAGCGATCTGCATATCTCTGCCGCTGGTCACTGTCGTCTATTTATTTACAAATGTAGCATATTTTGTAGCGCTGACAAAAGATGAAATTCTAAAATCCAGCGCAGTTGCTGTGGTAAGAAAAGTTTATTCATATCATCACATTTTCTCTCTCTTTCTCCCCCCTTTGTAAGTACCTCATACCAAAAAAAGCACATTTCATTTCAGCCATTGGTTAAGTATTTGCTGGACTAATATTTGTAAATTTTTCCAGCCATAGAAAAGTTGTTTGATAAAGCGCTGCTTTACTTATTATAAATGGTTATCAAACTTATTATTCAAGGAACCATTTATCTAACTGTGCCGCACCAAAAAAAACTTTTCGTGGACCGTCAATCTCCTTGATAGACAATCGATCGTGGTGCATAAACCGTCCCGGCGATAGTACGCAACCCATAGGCGGTTCCGCCTAGCATTGCACTCTGGAGCTAAGTTTCGCCTTCAATTTTTCGCTGCACCACCCAAGCGCCGTTACGTTCGAATAGTTGTATCACGAACATAGACGTATTTAGTATACTACTTTGAAGGCTCTCCGATTTGATTTAGTAGAGTACGGCAAAGTGGATTGCATTTTGCAAAAAGGAACCAGAAGAATTGCAATGATACTAAGATTGTGCATTTTCATCCTTTGCAAATGAAATTACTGAAACCATGAAAAAATATGAAATTTACAGGGTAATTTTTGCCTTTGTACAGTTTTTAGCGATTAAAATAGAGACTGTTAATAGATAATCAGGTTTTTCTTCCAAGACAAAAGAAATTGCTCAATCTGACGATATTATGGGTGAGGTAAGTTTGTGCCAACTGGTTTTGGCTCTTAAAATATAAACTCGGATGATTCACAGTTTACACTTCATGTGTAATTTTCGTAACAAAAAGAAAATACAGAAGAGGATTACGGAACAGCTTCGAATGACTCTGATTGAGGACTGTTCATTTGCTCTTTTTTTGCAGACATTTGCAAATAGACTCTTCGGTCCGATGGCCTGGGTTATGCCACTGTTTGTTGCGTGCTCCACTTTTGGAGGTCTGAACGGCGCCATTTTTGCATCCGCTAGATTGTTCTTCGTCGGTGCTAGGAATGGACATTTGCCGAAGGCTATAGCCTTAATCAACGTTAAGCACAGCACACCTGTTCCATCCTTGATATTCATGGTAAGCACCACAATTACTATATTCTAGTTAGTAGGACACTCATTCACTAATTCACTTTGCAAGAAAAAAAGGAGAGAGAAATAAGAAGAAAAAAAGATAAAAAAGAAAAGGAAGAAAAAAATAATAAAAAAAGATAAAAAAGAAAAGGAAGAAAAAAATAATAAAAAAAGATAAAAAAGAAAAGGAAGAAAAAAATAATAAAAAAAGATAAAAAAGAAAAGGAAGAAAAAAATAATAAAAAAAGATAAAAAAGAAAAGGAAGAAAAAAATAATAAAAAAAGATAAAAAAGAAAAGGAAGAAAAAAATAATAAAAAAAGATAAAAAAGAAAAGGAAGAAAAAAATAATAAAAAAAGATAAAAAAGAAAAGGAAGAAAAAAATAATAAAAAAAGATAAAAAAGAAAAGGAAGAAAAAAATAATAAAAACAGATAAAAAAGAAAAGGAAGAAAAAAATAATAAAAAAAGATAAAAAAGAAAAGGAAGAAAAAAATAATAAAAACAGATAAAAAAGAAAAGGAAGAAAAAAATAATAAAAAAAAATTTAAAAAAAAATTAAATATTTTTAAAAAAAATACGTGTAATATATAGTTGCAATTTGCAATGTACATTTGTGGCCTGAGGGGCAAACCGAAATCAGGTAGGCTTATACTATGGACGATAGCTTTGAAAGGTTATTAAGGCCTCTCGCTTTTGATTTTTTAAAGGTTTTCTGAGTCTGGAATTTTTCCTCTGTGGAGAGTTTTCCTCTCTTGATTGCCCATATTATTTTTCGTTCAACATATAAAATTCTACGAACTAATGAATAATGATCACTTATTCTGTTTCAGTGCAGTGTGACCTTATGTCAAATGCTGATCAAAGACATATACTCTCTGATCACGTATACAGTCTTTGTAGAGGCATTACTAACCCTTTTCTCTATTACGGGTCTTCTTTGGCTCCGAGTAAAGAGACCAAATGCACAAAGGCCGATCAAGGTAAACCTTACTCCATTGCAAAATATTATACGTATTTAGTCTTGTAAAATCGAATTACTCGGGTTTTCTAACTTAGGTACATTAATACATTAATGAAATGTATTAGTAAACGTTGGGTCTTTACGAGGCTTCGCACCTGTTATTTTTCCTTATAATCACTAATTAGTAAGTGGTGCCCTTGACAAAATATGATAAATAAATGGACCAACAATCGTTGTCAAAACTTTCCAGGAATAAGACTCAATATTGTCGTGCATGAATTTATTGTGGTCTATGAGTTTATTTTAACCACACAATTTGAGAGGAAGCACATGAGAACAAATAAAGTGTAAAAATCCTCAGAAATTTTGAGAAACCTATGAGTGCACTGGGTATACTCCTATACTGTAAAATTGAAAAGAGGGATAAAATTAAGTGAATTCTTCTCTTCAGTTTTTTACAATACTTTCAACGTAATTTTTTAGATTTATTTCATCTTACCATTTTTACTAGCGTATTTTGACCGCAAATAATAATATAAATGAAGAAATTATTAATTACAGAATTTTCTGCGACTAATGCATTAACAAGTTAAATCACGCGACTTTATATCTATTCATAAGGATATTACTTGTTTACGAGTTAACTTCTTTTAGACAATTACATTGTTTTATTTCAGGTGAACATAATATTGCCGTTGATTTTCTTCGTAATTTGCTCATTTTTGGTTGTACTACCAATTTTCGTAACTCCAGTAGAGGTTGGAGTAGGACTTGCGTTTATATTTTCTGGCATTCCAATATACTTAATTTTTATTTACTGGGAACAAAAACCATCATGGTTCAGGTATATTATAGGTAAGTGACGGTATTCTCTCTAAAAATGTATTTCATTATTTTTTATTTTTGACCCTTTACAATGAAGCACACGCAAGGTCGGCAAACCCAGGTCAGTCCGATAACAAGATGTTATTGGGAATTTCCCGATCTGGCGACTAATTCCCCCGATTTGCTTCTCACAACTTTCCAAATATTCCCTCGTTTTGCGCTGCTCCGTTGCAAAATCCCCCCCCCCCCCTACCCCTAAACTTTCCGATCTGCATAAGGAGGATGTACTCGGATTTGCGGAATCTTCCGGGAGCGTAGTCAACCCTCGTCGCCGCACAGTGAATTGAGTCAATGGGAAAAGTCGGACAAAGTTTGAAAACTTTAAAAGCTTATAACTCCGTTATCACAAGATGTCGAGGTTTTAAAAATGGCCCCACTGGTTTTCTCGTAAAATACTTCAAGAATCAACCGTCAAAATCTTTGTCAAAATAAACGTGGAAATTTGCAGTTTGAGTAAAAAAATTCTTGTCCAACCTTTCTCATCGACTCGGACCACTGTGCGCGGTTCTGCAAAGATCATCACACTCAACTTTCCTAACAGACTGACCTGGGTCCATCGAGCTTGGGCACCACTTGGAAAATTTCCACTGAAAGAGGGAATTAGGGAAGTGGAGTGTACGATTTTCTTCGTGTGAGCTTGAGGTTTCTTGGCAAGTGAATCGTTGAAATGGTGCACGATCATGGATCATTAAGTTCTATTGTAAAAGTCGAGTATTAGATATTTTAAACCCACCCCTCGAGCACCCTGGTAAAAATTGGCGATAAGAGCTGCGTTCCAAAATACCATAGGAATTCTTATAGCCGGCTAAAGAAGGCTACAGAAAATCATATAGCTGGCTGTAGAATGCGGAGAAAATCATACGGCCGCTATACGAAGCGATAACAAATTATGCAGCCGGGCTATAGTTCCTATCGCTGGGCTTTACACTTCATCGCCTGGCTGTTGCTTTTTCGTCATCGATTATAAAAGGCTATAAGAAATTGTGTAGAAATTCGTGTGCTTTGGAAATCATTAAGTTTGATACGGAACCACCTTAATATTTACCAAACACACATTATATTTTCCTTTAATACATATTTTTCTTCATCAATTAAAATGAGAATAATCCATACAGGATGCATTTCAAACTCACGAGTTGAATGACGCTGACTCCGTCAGATTAAATATTAGAGCGTAACACAAAGCGCAGCGGCGACGCACTGGCGCCTACAAACCTAAAAGGGATACTTCACGCATTGCGCAACGCGTGAAGTATCCCTGTTAGGTTTGTAGGCGCCAATGCGCGATTCGCGCTATGGCTGCCCGCCTGCCGCGCTGCAGCGTGCCACGGCGCTTGAAGCAACTATTTCACACCAGAAGTATTGCACAGTATCATACGAAACTGAAGGCGCACTAATATATTAGGAATAGCAGGCATCCATCAGAAGTACGGAACTTTCCTTGCAAAAAAAAATCAAGATACTACGGCCCAAAAAGAGAGCAGTAGTCCAAAAACTCACTAAGTCCTAGCATCCGTAATTAGTAACGTTTAGCATACACTTCATCGCCTGGCTGTTGCTTAGTCGCCATCGGCTATAAAAGGCTATAAGAAATTGTGTAGCCGGCTATAGAAGCTATTGGAAATCTTACAGCCGGCTGTTAGGTCTACGGTATTTTAGAACACAGAATCTACTGCCAATTTTTAACAGGGCAATTAATTTTCATGAGGAAAAAGCACGTACACATGGTGTTATCATTAATATTCATTCCTGATGACTAAATATTTTAGTATTATTCTTGCTTAGTTTTAAGAATTTTACTATCTAACTTCACAGAATTATTCAATGTATACTGGTTACTTATATGGTCTTATTCTCTGCCTTATATAGCCGAAAGAGATCATGCAAAATGTTTGAGTCTGCTAATGAGTTTACAATTTTTAAGACAAAAACTTCTTTGTAATGACTGATAAACTCTGAACATATGAGGGTCTTGAAGAGTTCGTATGGGAGTTTGCTCAGTGTACATTGAGTTCGATTCATTTAACTCATTAATCAAGAGAAAATACCCCAAATAGATTTAATAGCCCAAACGAGGTCGATATCCATTATGAAAAATTTACTAGTTTTGAATTCATTTACTCAATTTGATTCTATTTCTTATTTTTAGATAACTTCAACCTGACATGCGCCAAGTTGTTCCGATGTGTTTTGGAAGACACTGTGGTGGAAACAGAAACTAAAGTTTCGTGAGCAACGGTCGCTGAAAGTCAACCTCTCAAATGTTGTTAATATTAATTATTTTGAACTTGCTGTGATTTTTTTGAAATTTTTGATTGCAATTTAGTTTGTACGATGAAAATGAACATTATGTAATATCTATTTCGCGTCAATTATACCAAGTGCCCAGCTCAACTCCCATATTCGAGACTCAATCTCAGTTTTCATCCGCATTATAGATTTCTCTTGTATAGATGTACAGAAAATAATGTTTGTTTATATTGCACCGAAAATATTATTAAATGTTTATGTTTTTAAAAACGTTTTCAAATCGATTCAACATCTTCCCACGACTCGTACTTTTTGACGTCTCTACCATTTTCCCTGCACAAATCGCACACACAACAAGTTTCCAGGGTTACAATCTCTTTCGGCTCTATTAAAGTTTACGGCGAGCCACCACCAATGTTGCCATTTTCCGGCCAAAATATCGAGCACCATGCGACGTTTCAAAATTCCCGCCGCTATTTTATTTTTTTACAGAAAAATTGTTGGTTGAATCTGTTTGAAAATTTCACCGAATTTTATCGGCATCGCAAAGAAAATTTGGTGAAATTTTCGGACAGCTTCGTTGAACAATTTCTCTGTAAAAAAATCAAATAGCGGCGGAAATTTTGTAACGTCGCCTGGCGCTTGTGATACATGGCGAGAGGGTGACAATGTATGTTTCTCGAAGCTTTCTCAATTCCGATTGGTTTGTTACCCCTGCGGAGATGTTGCAGGAGGTGAAAATCAAGTGGACACTGTCAGTCAATCAGTTCTTCAACTGTCTACTGGTCCTCTCAGAGTTTATAGAACAAGATAAAGTGTTTTTCAAATTGGCAATTAATTTTGTTTCCCGGTTTGATGGTTGCCTATGCGGCAAAATTGAAGGCGATTTTCGGATGGAAGAATTCTGAAAGAAGGCTCACATCATCTCTTATATTCCAATAAATTAAAGTTTATGGAGTTATTTAAATGTGAGGTTTTGAATTAGACATTTTAAGTACGTTTCATTTGCGCCGTGTTAGATTTGTTGCCTATGTGCTGAAATCGAGGGCTGACTTCGAGTGAACGACATGATCTACTAACAGAATTTTACATTGTTTGTTGATTCAGCATGATGAGAGCAAATGAGAAGTTGCAAATCGTGTGCGATGAACCATTCAAATTAAATCAAGGAATTAAATGGTGGATTAAGATTCGCAACTTTATTTTACACTTTCCGTACTTTAAATGAAGCCCATTTCATGTGAAGGAAGGAAGCTTTAAATACAGAAGCAGAAAAGGAAATCGTTTTAGAACTACAATTTAACAACCTGATGGCGGTGATTACAATTCTTTCGGGAAAATGAAATGAATTCGGAAATTTCAAACAATTTTGTGAGATAGACACGTGCTCGCTGACTTTAAATTATTAATACCAGGGAACATGCCAAAATATAAAATATACAAATATAAAAGAGAAAAATAACCGGACGCATATTCTTGTTTAAGATGTTCTTTTCTTCATAAGTAACGAGTATTAGTGAGTTTTAATTCTGGAATAGTCCAATCCAGAGCGAGGCATCCACAGAGGTTGGGTCCAAAAGTAATGAGAAGTTGGACTTCTTCCGTTAAAACACGTTATTTTCCTTTGAATGGTCGCATTAACTTCATCAGATTATCGCAAGACCGTCCTAGAAACATGCTACTCTCCTCTCCAGTGATTTGCTTAACGCAGATTTGTAAATCTCCTTCAATTAGTCGGTTAGGCAAAATAACTGTCGTTACGCTCGAATAGTGGTATCAAAATTTTACATGCTCTCTTATACGGGCGCGTTGAAGGCGCGAAGCTATTATGATTCCTCAATCAATCCGCGAGAATCACACTGCCCTGAGGAATATCGCAACCGCTGTTTTGGAGACATTGTAACAACATCGGCATTTTGGGGCTACTATTCCCTTTCATTTTTAGTTTTAAAAGTGTCTTAGACAGCTCTATGATTTATCCGTTGATGAGTATTAGGAAATTTCCAGACAGAGGAGAGAGAGAAAGAGAGCGGTTCAACTTTCGCAGATATTTGACATTCAAAACTTGTTGACGAGATGTATGGGTCTAATTTTGGAAGATTTTGATAATGATCGTCTGCGGAGCTTAGTTCCTTTAAATGTTAAAGACCCAAGTAGACTTAAGCTGCGCAAATGACACATGAGCAAACTGAATATGTCGTTAAATTTTTTCACATCGTGATTTATCTAAATAAGTAGTAAGCTGTCGGTAAAACGGTATGATTTTCTGGTCCTTATAAACCATCTAAAACTCGGCGGAAGAATTTCGACGATCCTTACTTTTTCTTTCTTGGATAAATTTGTTGTTTGTAAATTTCTTAATATTTAGAGTAATTCCTTCCTTTGTAAAAACAGTTAGGCACCATCAAAATTTCCATCTAAATTTTTCATGGAACTTTTACTTTCACGTCCAGTTATCCGCGCGCGATTTGACGGGGGCTCTCATATCTGCCGTGACTTCGAAGAGAGCAGTGAGTGCAAAAATGAAATTTTGAGAAAATGGGCTCAGAAGCGTCTAACTAGAAAATTTTAATTGCAAGCAGCCTTCGCTCTTTGTCAAATCTCCACTAATCATCCGAGAGACTCTTCGAAATCGTTTGGATGATTAAAAGTCGACCGATTTTATTTCAATTACAAAAAAGGAAATGAAAGGGAAAGGTGTAAAAGAAGGAAAGGGAAGGAATAAAAATTCATTTTCATTTTTCATATTAAGCTAGTTTTAGGCAAGACAGCCGTAAGTGCTTTCCTCTGCATATTTTCGTGGTTGCGTTTTGAACACTCAACAAACTCATGTTCAGGTTAGAAATTAGCAGAAGAGGGCGGCATTTTACTTGAAACCGCGGCTTCATTGGCTCTCTGGAGAAACAATGTCACTTACGGCTGTTTTACCTGAACCTACGTCATTTTTTGCGCACAAACGGCTTTCTCATATATCTCGTTTTTATACAATTAAGATGAGTTTTTCTGTTTTAGCTATTTTAAGGATTTTATCGAAAAGTGATTAGACGAATTTTGAATGATACTCGATTTCGAAAATGTGACCCTTACCTACTGCTTTCCTCGTTATCACGGCAGATATGCTTACATGCATTTCCCATACCACGAACTTGCGGCTCGCTCTACGGGTTGAAGTAGAGGCTACCTCTTTTCTTGCCATCCAGGTAGTGGCTGCACCCTGTGGAGAGAGAGGTGAACTAGATACTAACATTCGTTGCCGCGGAGATTTCAAATAAAAGAGCTCATTTGAGAGAGGGCATTAATGCCACGGGCTGTCCATGTTCCATGTTGCTCAAGTTCTTCCAATCCGTGGATGAGATGCATATACAAGAAATAAACTCATTTGACTGGACTTTGGACAAGAAAGTCGCACAATAGAGAAGTTCAGCATATCAGAAAAGTCAGAAAGTCGGAACTCATGAATATCTACTCCCAAACATGATATACGGGGCCGTCCATAAATTACGTCACCCAATTTTTTAAAAAATTGTCGACCCCTCTCTTCCTCATACCGTATCCAACCGTCATCCACTGCTAGACCCCCTCCCCCTAAAAATTACATCATCCTTAGCGCCCCCCCTTTTTTAGAAGAAAACGCAGACAATCGATAAAAATCAGTAGATATAGGCTTTCAAGCAAGGATTTTCAGCTTTTTTGTCTTTAGGGAAGCTTACGTCAGCCTTGCCTTGACCTGACCCTCCCTCCCCGTCAGCCACCGTCATCCACCGCTATAGACACCCCCCCTCCCCCCTACCTGGGTGCCGTAATTTATGGACGGCCCCTAAGTGTTTGCAATTATCATTATTAATTGGTTAAAAGGCAAAAATACGAATGATGTCATTTATAGAATCTAAATTTCCATTTGATTTGTGTTCAAAATACCTGGTATTAAATCGTTCAGGAGTTAGTTCCCAAATTTCCTGCTGTACGATTCGTTTTTTAAGTAAGTGTCTCAAGAGAAAACGTGTTCTGTTTTTATCTAGTTGAGACTTTGTCTAGTGGCCCATTCAACTGCTTGAGTTAGGTTCGGGGAATGGAGCTGCGGTTTCGCTTCTTATGACTCCAACGGTGAGTAAAGATAGGTGTGCTTATGAGCTCATGACTAAGCTGCCCAAGCGGTTCCACTCTAATCGGATGATGTTAATTATTACATCACCGTGAAAATGTTAGTCACTCCGTCAAGAGCACAACTCGAGAGGGAAGCCGGAATTCGTGTTAACCCGATTTCAGTTGCATATCACACCTCTTGAGAGTCTAGTTGCACTGATACATTTGCTGTTCGAGCTCGGCTTATTGGATATCTAAATTCGTCGTTCGTCAGATGAGAGAACGTAACTAAATATCAATGTTGCAAAGTTTCCACTGGTGAATATCATTCGGATCGCATTTAGCAAAAAGGTGTTTTAAAAATCGTGCAACTTCTCCTTTTCTTTTAATAATACTTAATATACGTACCGTATCAAAATTTACATACTTATTTTCCGTTAAAATTAACAATTTTTTGGTGGGAAGGAACAACTTTTTGCCTTTTTAGGAGACTTTTTCAGATAATTATGAAGAAGCAACATTTTTACAATATACGTACTGTAATTACGCTGGTCCCTCTTTGCTAATTGCGATCCATTATATATCACGAAACTCTTGGGTATTTTTAGCTAAAAATTTCACCGAGGGCCACACATCGTCGCTCTTCTGACGTAATGGTTCATCTCGATTTACACGTAAGCCCTAATCCTCGTATAGCTATATGTTTTCCTGGGATCATGTGAAAATAGAGAAACGCTCTTAAGTCGCAGATGAGCGACGACATAAGGTAGACTAATTTCCCTAATCAATCTATCTACTTATTTCCTCATTCAGTAATACTATGAATTAGTTATGAATTAGATTCATCCACGTGCAACAAGTTATCCGAGTTTTGTACTACCATCAAGTCTTGTCTTGACGTCCTTACACTTGTTTCCCTGAAAGCCTCCTAACTTTGGTCATTTGGCTTGAGTGATAGTAACTCAAACACAACTATCATACGATGAGGTTGCGGCATATTCTGATTTTGAAGGCAATTTTGATCTGAGCGTCAAAAAATCATGATCAAGATCTCAGTAGTTGCCAATAATTGAAGCGACAACTATACTATAAGGCACGGTCCCTGTGCGGGGTTGCATACCCATAATTTTGAAGGCACTTTTTACAGATGCACATTTGCTCTCTGAGCTGCAAGATCCTGCAATGAAAATGAAAATCTGGACGCTCCAATTTTTTTTGCAACGAGAGGAGGAGGAAGACTACCGATACCGGTGTTGTCATAAATCTTGTGAATACATGCATTCTTGATTAGTAAAAATCTAGCTTCGACTTCTCTTTTCTAATTGCTCCCACGGAACTAGACAATTTTAAAACATCGCTTTTGTAGCACAAAGTAATAAGTGGGCCGGTCTCCTTTTGAAATTTATTTTTCATCGATCGCCCCTCATCAATGAAGTCAGCAATTTTGCTCAACTCATCCGCTGACAAAGTAGGTTACTCCGCAATATATTTCACCGGACAACGTTGCCAGAAACGGCTTGAATGCATTAAATTTTAAAGCGATACATATGAAAGAATCCCACTCCTTTGTCATCGTTTGGCAAATTTGAAACGGAGTGCGGTCAAGTGGTTTCAAATTTCGAGATTGTTCGCATGTCTCATCGAGTTGTTACACTATTGTTTTTGGATTTCCGATTGATGATGCGTTGTTGCCAATGTCAAGCTGCATAAAAAATTGACCTACTTTGCAGTATATACCAAAGGAAATCACCGAATTATTCGCCAAAATTGACAAGTTAAGTCTGACTTTGCAAATTCAATGAAAAATGTTCAGCCACAATAATTCTAATTGCTGAGGGGAAGGCAGATAATTATTAAAAAAATAGGACAAAAAAACTTAGACAGGAAGTTGGTAGTATGGCCAATGTCGTGCGCGTGCGTTACAAAGCTGAAAATCTCAATGTAGAGGGAAAAAGCTCCTATGAGCACAATTTTCCCTCGAAGAGATGTGCTGTTTGGCGCAACACTAGTTATGGAAAAAAAATTGTGCTCATATGAGTTTCTCTCTCTATATTAAGATTTTCAACCTTACGCTGATTTGTAGCGCAAGTTGACTACACTATACCAACTTTCCATCTTAACGGCCCGTGCGTCTACCGCAATCAGTAATTGTAAAAAAAAAAAAAAAAATCAGCCGAAGTCATGTCGCGAGATCAGTTTAAAACACGAGAGCTTAAAGTAATTTTCCCCTTATGTTTTGACTTTTTCTATAGAGGGACTCAAGATGTGTCAACAAATATTTTTCGTGCTCCGACTTTCCTAAATTTAACTCATCCTTTATTTGCAACTTAAAATATTAAGATCTAACTGAGTCATACACGTGAAAATTGAGTGGTGGGCACAACATAAAAAATGTATTATGCCTGAAATGTCTCGCTGGATTTCGTTTTATTTCGAAGATTCGGTCACTTGACCTCTGTTATCATTTGCCCTGTGGAGGTGATCAAGCGTTATTGGGTTATTGACTTTTAAAGCTTTTTTGCGAGTTTGAGAGTGGATCTGGGTCTTAACCTGATGCTAGCCTGATGATAACGAGGACGAAGAAAAATAAATAAACACAGTTTTGTAGAACCTCTAAAGATAAATGATCAGAACAATTTTAAATCTCTATATATTATTCCTCAAATCAATGTGAGATGTCGCACCAGTAAAAGCCACTCGTGAGTGTGATTAGTCCAAGTCTGCTGTCTTAATGTGATTTACTGTCGCTCTCTCACTTCTTTGGGGTGTTGCTTCTTTCTATAGATAAGTTGGACTTCATTTTGGAATCAAAAACTATAATATCTGGCTCATCCGAAAAAATACATAGGTGCATAGGGAAACTAATACTTACGTTGTTTTTAAACTGATTGTGAGCTAGAATTTATAGTTCCTAATTGCAAAATGTGGTCCAATTGTATAGTTAGAATTGGACCGCGTCAAGCAGAAAGGAACCAAGCTACATCAGCTTTTGCTTTTAATTGAGCAATTTTATTTTTCATATAAAAACTGTTGTGCGGATAATTTCGCAAATTTCAGTGAATATTCCACATAGTACGAAGAAAATCCATTAAAATTTTCTAAGGAAACCGCAAAAACGTTCTCTAGTAAGAAATGGAAATGCCCAGTTAAATTTGGCAAAAGCTGATGTGGCTTGCTTCCTTTCTGCTAAACGCGGTCTAATTATTATATAACATTGAACGTTGCTAATTTATTTTTTTAAAATTAGTGAGTTTACACAGAAGAAAGCACTAGTATAGGTATTCAATTCTTGTGAACTAAAAAAAGAAAAGATCGTGACAGACGGCAAAACGCTTTTCTCCCCGGCATTTTCCTGTTCCCAGATGAAGAAAGAGAAAGAAAGCGGTATTTGAGGCATTGGCTGTAAAAAACGGTGGAGTGGCGTGCTTTGCGATGTATCGATTGATCTGCGCCATTTAAACCTCTAGAACAAAGGATCGATTAACAGGGTGTTCGCAACGAATACCTCAATGATCAATTCTTCACCACCGCTGCAACTGGTAAAAAAGCCAATACATTTTAAAGAAAAAGAATTTTCTGGGTACCAGTGGCCAGTGGCGTGGCGTGCTTTGCGAGATATCGATTGTTAAGCCATTTAAACCTATGGAAAAGGATCGATAGACAGGGTGTTCGCAGCGAACACCTTAATATTCGATTATTTACCATAGGTTTAAATGGCATAACAATCGATATGTCGCAATTCACGCCACGCCACTGCCGGGTACATCGATTCGAGCGTCCACATCGTGCTTTATGAGTCACTCTCCATAGAGGTCAACCAAGGGGCTTGGAGGACAAGGCGCATAAGTGCAGTTTTTGAAAAATTGAGATATTAATGATTTCAAATAAAACTAGTCTCAATGCATATTCTGTGAAAAATTCGCTCCCAAATTCCAATTTTTAAGCATCAAAAAGTCAGTTAAAACTTCGTTTCCACCATTATAGGCTCCAGGTAATTTTGGAACTTTAAACATATGCGTATTCCTCGAAACAGCAAAAACTGCACTTACGCGCCTTGTCCTCCAAGCCCCTCAACTCCCCTTTTTTCGCTCCAGCGAAATTTTGAAAGAGACCTATTCTGCCGTGCTAAGGAAAAACGCCGTATAAACATTCAAGAGTTGCCAAATTTCCTCCGATAAAATGTTTGTTTTTGAGGAAAGATATGAATATTTTTCCTTAAAAATTTTCAGGAACTTCAGGTGAAATTGCGAACGAAATTATCTGAAAAATTGGGGGGAAAATATTAATGAGTTTACCAGGAAATTGGTGTTTTATTAAAGGAAATTCGGCAACGCCTGAAGGTTCATACGGTGTTCTTCCTTAGTACGGCAGCATTCCCTGAACAATCCGGTGGAAACCCCGCGCACATGGTAAGCCGCGGTAGACGGTCGTCCTCGCCGGCGCGAAATTTCGAGGGTAATTGCGAAGGAGGGAAGCGGGTTTCGCGCAACTGATTAGCGTGGAATTTACGGGTTGGCACTGGGAGCTCGACGCAATTAGGGAGCTGAGCTATCACTTACGGGAGAGATGAGCCTGGCGACGCGTCATGCGCGAATCGTGGGCGTAAACCCCTAATTCGGAAACGGCTGCACCCAGCGCCGCTTAATCCGTTTCGCTACGCCAGCCACGGACGAGTCAACATTTCCGATTGTTTCCTATCTACCTGCATTTGGGGTAGGCCAACCGAGATGGGATACCCCGTATTGAGTCGCACAGTGAACAATCTCCAATACATTGCACACTGAAAAAAAATTCTCGGCGTTTTTACCAAGGTCGGTTGGTACCTTTACCATCTCACTTTTTTTACCAATCATTGGTAATTATACCAAGACAGACTGGTAAGTTTACCTAAAAACCGGTATTTTTACTGTTTTTTCAGGTAAGAATACCACTTTTGTTGGTAATCAATTCCCGGTGACTTTGCCATTTTATCTCGGTAATTCTACCACAGTCGATAAAAAATATTGGCGTTTTTACCAAGGTCCAGTAAAACTACCGAGAAAGTTCAATAATTTTACCGAGATTTCTCGGTAAAATTGCCAATTCCATAAATGGTAAAATTATCAATTCCATAAATGGTAATTTTACCAAGAAAAAACTGGGATCAAATAGAACCCTGAATTCTTGGTAATTTTACCCTTTTCTTAGTGAATACACCGAGATTTTTTTTCAGTCCAATTGCTAAAGAACAATACGTCTATCTGCAAACTGACGATTTTGCGGAACGAAGAGAAAATTTCGCCATTTTTGTAATTTAAACGTTAGATTTGCTATTTTTTCGTATATTTCAGCGTCTTTGAAGCGCTTCCCTACAGAATTAGAAATACACTAAAATCATCAGCTTGCGTTTTTACTTTCTCCTTTATACTGTGGAGTGCGGCGAAGTCTCTAACTCCCCCCTGCCAAAATTGTCAGTTAGGCGGTTGTTCAGTTCAGTTGTTCGTTGGCCCTCAAATACTGCTTACTGAAAATTTTGGCGAAAATGAGTTGGCGACTTTGCCGCATTCATGCAGGGTAAAATACGCAAGCTGGTGTTTTTAGTTTTTCCTAACTCCGAATGGGAGCGCTATAATGACAATGTAAAGTATAGACAAAATCGCAAACCCAGCTTCAGAAGCACAAAGTCAGTTCGTAGATAGGTGGAAGTGGAATTTTTTCTCAGCCATCGATTGGTAAAAATGTAAAATTGACAAGATCTGTGAAAGGGGATCCATCTTATGGGAGAAATTTTTCCAGCCAGAAGGGCCAAATTTTCGGAAAAAAAGGTCAAAATTAGCGATTTTGAGTTCTCAACTGGAAACGCTCACTAGAAGCTCTATGAGCCCCTCATGCGTGTCTGAATGGCCAATGCCACCAGATCGCGGCGCAGGGCGGTTAATAGTCTCTCTTTTAAATCTGTATCTTTGAAATTTTCCATGGCAGTAGGAATGTATAAAAAAGACTGCAAATTCACCTTACTAAGTAGGCACTCTCTGATGAAGGAATAAAATGTTCTGGTGCGAATTCTTAATTCGGAAAACTGTGCGGAACTGTAGTGCTGTGTTATTATTCCACTGTGCTGAATGAAAAACGTGGATCCAGATAAGGCTTGCATCGATGTTAGATGGTTTTTACTTAGTATTAAGGTGCGAGGAAGGCCATTTCTCTGGCTCACCTGACGAGGTGGCGCATGAATGGGAGGCATTTCCACTTTCATTCATCATTAAGACAAAACAATGGCGGATATCGTTCATCGATAGATCCTGGTGCCGGGCACGGCTCTCCTGCGGGGACCAACGAAACTGCTGTGCTGCCGAGCTAAGGCGAAACGCCCTATCAACATTTAGATGTTGCCGAATTTCTCCCGAAAAAGTCCATGTTTGAGAGAAAGTTATGCGTATTTTTCCTTGGAATTTTCAGATACTTCAGATTGAATTGCTCATGAAATTTTCTAAAAAAATTGGAAGCAAAATATCGATAAGTATCCCTGAAAATTCGCATTCTTAAGAAGGCAGTTTGGCAATGTCTAATGGCAGATACGGCATTTTTCCTTAGTACGGCAGTATGACCCATGACAAAAGGATGTTTTCCTTGTCTCTCCTGGTTTCTAACCGCCACTACGGCGCGCTTTCAAATTGTGACCTCAAAATCGGCCTGAAAATCGTGTCGCTGCACAATTTATTTTTTTTTTTTTTTTTTTTTTTTTTGGGGGGGGGGGAGGTCTAAACGTCACGAGTGGTTCAAAATTAGCTCGCTCACATTTTAAATCTTCATATCCCGAATCCCGACCATCCAGAGTATACAAGAGAGCAGCAAAAATGGAATAAACAAAGATAAATAAAGTAATTACCGGGTAAAATTGCTAGACGCCTCTCTCTTAATTTTGGACAACCTAGCAGAATCGTCTGGAATACAATTATGCCGGACCGGCTCTAAATTTAGACCACGGTTCGCGAATTAACCGACTTGCTGAAACTAGTCCGCTCGTGAAGTCGACACTCTGGTCCCGCCCTCATTACATCGGAGTTTCATATTGTTTTTCTTATTTCTGCTTTCTTTTTCGAAAACATTATTTGTACTATCTATCACTATTTCAACATAATTTTTTCAGATATACCAGTTTTTTCTACTCTCAGCCGTCACTTTTAAGATGTTGCCTTTGTCCATTTTTATATCAAGCTCTTTCTCTTCCTCACAAGACGTTTACAGTTTACACCCGAAAAAGACGTGTCCCGGAGTGTCGACCATCCCGGTCTAAGGGGATTTAATTACTTTAAGATTAACCATGTGTTTTCGAAAAGAGCCGTGTCCAAAGATGATCGTGAAGACATAGAATTGAAATCTGAGTGACATAGAATTCAGGTGCGTCATGTTTTCCATCTAGCGAGGTGTTAGGATCACCGACTACTGCAGATTTAAACCAAATACTGCTTCCTTCACTGGGGGGGGGGGACACACATTGTATCTAGAGTCCAGACTCTTAAAAACATCGACAAGAAAAAATACTCTTGATTCAATCAGGTTTAAGCTTAAATCAAGAAGCAAGCCTCTTAATATGAGCGGATTTCCTTTTGATTTAAGCTTAAATCTGATTGAATCAAGAGTCCATTTTCTTGTCAATGTTTTCAAGAGTCTGGACTCTAGATCCAATGTGTTTTTTTCCAGTGCTTCAAGCCCTTCAATTGAGTTACTAAGTTAATCACGACGACTTGATGAAACGTCCTTGAAGAGGCATCCGTTTGGCGAAGGCGAGACGAGTCCTTTGTGGAAAAGTAGACGTGTTTACATTCTAAACTGTCTAGCCTAGTGTGTCAGCAATGTCACGCAACTCACGTTGTCTTCCGATCATTGTTGGCGAGAAGACAGCGGAAGGAGGACATCGGCTAATGGTGCTGGCGTCAAGAGCGGAATCAATCGGTAGCGTGGCGTGCTCTGCGATCTATCGATTGATCTCACATTTAAACCTGTGGAAAAGGATCGATAAACAGGATGCTCGCAACGAACACATGAAGAATCGATTCTTTACCGCAGTTTCAAAAGTGGAAATGGCGATAAAACCATTCTTCAAGCCTCGCCTTTGACATCAATGGTCGCCCTCAGCCCACCTCGCTGAACTAAAAAATCGCCCTTCCCTGTTTTTACCGGTAAGGTTGATTGTGAGTGGCTCCCTGAAAAATACTTTTTTTTTTTTTTTGGAAGGAATTTTATTTAAATAGAATGTAACTACTACAAGTAATTCCTTGTATCCATCTACATGCATGGTTTAAAACTAAAACTAAACAAATTGCATTAATTTTACATGGTAACGTTAGATAATACGATGATTATCCCCCCCCCCCCAAAAAAAAAAAAAAAAAATCTACTATGAACGAATTATTCGTCGTTATCCGTACGAAGGAACGTAACTCCCCTCCAAGGTTGCAAAATTGACATAGGTAATTCAATTTTTTCACGGGGATAAATGGATTGCATTTTGCAAAAAGGAACCACTAGCATTGCAATGTTGCTAAGATCGTGCAACTTCTTTTGTCTTGGAGGAAAAACCCGATTATCCATTAATAATTTCTACTTTACTCGCTAAAAACTGTAAATTTAAGACAAAAATTACCATCTAAAATTCATAGTTTTTCACGATTTCCGCAATTTTATTGCAAAAGAGAAAGTTGCACAATCTTAGCATCATTGCAATGCTAGTGGTTCCTTTTTGCAAAATGCAATCCAAATATGCATGCATAGCTCTTCATGTCGAACCCCTCTTATCGACTCGATCCACTGTGATGCGGGGTAAAAAAGTCGACCCTACCCCTTTCAAAAGACCACGGCTGAGATCGAACGAGGTATCCCAAAAAATTGTGACGCATCAACAATTGGATGTATTTATGCTAAAAGAAACTATGTTGCACGGGAGCCCGGAATCCTGTACACATAGTTCGTTTTATCATAAATACACCCGGATTATAAGGTTCAGGACAGGCAAACATAGATTCAAAAGAACGAATTAAAACAGTATAAACCACAGCGGGTTCAGACCACGTATCCGTATATCAGAGTAGTCTCGTTCTGTTGCGCAAGGAAAAACGCCGTATGAGCCTTCAGGCGTTGCCAAATTTCCCCTGGCAAATCACTAATATTCAGGATTTTTTTTGGAATATTTGTATACCAATCTCTCAGATAATTTTGTTCGTCATTTGATCTAAAACGTCTGAAAATTTCAAGGAATAATATTCATAATTTTCCTCAAAACTAAACATTTTATCGGAGGAAATTTGGCAACTCTCGAATGTTCATGCGGCGTTCTTCCATAGCACGGTATAGCGTTTGTAACTCTCTGAAAACGCTGAATGTGCGGATGGATCTCCTCGACTAAACGTTAGCAGTTTGATTCATTTAGTGAAAGCCACCGAAAACGCATCCAATTTGGCATTTCATTAAGGCAGGCGGGACCGCCATTCACACCCGAAACCCGCCGGAACATTCACCGTTGCTTACCGGAGGCGAGTTGGTGGGGGAAAAATGTCGTGTAAAGAGCTGCGACTTTGCAACGTGGCGCGGAAAAAACCTGAAATGCTACATTCCAGTTAAAAGTCTCACAGTGAGCTTGAAGATTTGTGGAGTGGAGCTCGGCAAAGCTCTGTCTCTTTGATCTCGCGGAGTGTTTCCAAAAGGATGCAATTGAGCGATGACTGATGGCTGCCTGCCTTTCGGCTCGGGAATTCGGAGAGCGCGGCTCCCAAGCAAATTTTTGAAATTTCGAGCTCGAATCCTGGAGGCTGAGTGTTGTCGCGGAAACAAATTATCCCCTAAAGACGCCGTGTACAATTTGACGACGAAGGATTCTCATTCTCGGGAGATTAGCCGCAGCGGCGTGGCGTGAATTGCGATATATCGATTGTTATGCCTTTTAAAAATATGGTAAAAAATCGATTATTAAGGTGTTCGCTGCGAACACCCTGTTTATCGATCCTTTTCCGTAGGTTTAAATGGCATAACAATCGATAAATCGCAATTCACGCCACGCCGCTGATTAGCCGCTAAACACTTCATTAAACCCTTGAGAAACTTTAAAATCATGAAGTTCGTAAAGGGCAGGTCCTCTTTTCGAGCCTTAAATCCGAAAAGCTCATTAGAAATTCTACGTAGCGAATTTCACTTCCTAGTATCATGAGACTGTGTCACAGGTTTGAAGTTGTGTGGTGCCTACGCTCTTTGGACCTGAGTCTCTTTCTTAATTTGTCCAAAAGTAACTAAAATTATGCTATTTATTATTATGGTTTTGTGTGCATTTTGTATAACATAAATGAGGACTTATATGTAACAATGGCGGATGTGAAAATTGACGTTTTCGAAACACATTCAAAAAACTGTTTTGGCATCGAGAAAATTTTGAGAAAATACTTGAGATGTGATCTTCGAGATCTGTACATTATGCCAGAGCCAAACATATTGAATTTTTAAGTGAACAAAACAGTTTTTTAAGCGTGTTTTGAAAATATAATTTTTCACTTCCGCCATTGTTACATATAAGGCCTCAAATGCGAGCGCAAAGTCACCTGTCTTTACCCCCTTTGAATGTTATTGAGTGCATCGCAATGAAGAGTAGGTGATTGATACCAATAATTGGACGTATTTCTATCAAACGGAACTATGTGCATCATGACGTAAGCCCTGCTATGCATATATTCTTATAGGTCTCAGGGCTCATGTCTTAATGCACATAGTTCCGTTCGGCAGAAATACGTCCAATTATCGTAGCAAGTTGTTGCTCACGCACTTAAATTGAGGAGTTTGCCTGTGGGAGGGCGAAATTGGTCTTTGTTTTGAAAATCTTTGGAAACACGCCGTCAAGTTTCTAGTATTATAGTTCCGAAGCTCCTAAGTGGAATTAAAGGCCAAAATGTGCAAAGCCACTTCCTCAAAGCTTCAAAAGAGTTCTGGTCAAATAAAATCAAATTTCCCTTTAGAGACGATCTCCTACGGGGTATTCATCCAATTGTAGAAAAGGCAATGAGCCGTTGTCAATTTTCGAGCACAAACTGGAAAAAACCCACCTTTGAACACTGAATGCACTTATCATTACATAATGATAAAACTTCAAAACCGAGGCGAGTCTCACACAACTATATGGAATGTAACGTACAAGTCTTTTACGTTGAAGTCTATTTTTGAGAACTTTGAATTTTGGACGAATTTTAAGATGAACAAAGGCTCTCATGAGTCATGAGCATCACCTGCTTTATTAATACATTGTAATCCGACCGTCCCAGGCGAATTGCTTGTTCAGTAATTTCCTCAAAAATTCTTTTGACACATATTCGGACCGCGTGTAACAGAAAGGAACCAAGCCACATCAGCTATTGCCAATTTTAACTGGGCAATTTAATTTTTTTACGAGAAAACGTTTGTGCGGAGCCCTTTGAAAATGTTAAGGAATTTGCTTCGTACTATGGAGAAAATTCACCGGAATTCGCACGAAAATCCGCACGACTGTTTCCATGTAAAAAATTAAATTAGCCGATGAAATTTGGCAATAGCTGATGTGGCTTAGTTCCTTTCTGTTTAACGCGGTCCATTTGAAACTCTTGGAATGGTATTTCTTTGAGGATGAAGTCATGAGACACGACATGAAAAATGTCAGTCCTCTCTTTCGTGAATCATTCTTGTATGTGTTGTAAGTAGTTATTTTTCCGTGTTACCTCTACTTGGTCTCTCGTAAGTTGCGGAGAATGCAGATAGTTTTAAAAAAAAAGAAGCATATACTTCATTCGTGTTAACATCTTAGTTTTACTTGCTGTTTTGTTCGTTCTAAGAGACGACGAATTAACATTCGTCGTCTCTCTGACGCAAAGGCGTACCTCTATTCTCATATGAGCCCCAGAAAGCATGGATTTATATGGAAAACAGGGCTCAAATGGAAATCGAAAAACGCCCTTATGTCAGAGGGACGACGAATTGGGCGAATTTAACTGTAATCAGCCTAACTACATTTTAACGTGTCTTGATCAGGAAACTAGACAACACTGAGGTGTTAAGGAAGAACGCCGTATAAGCCTTCAGACGCTGCCATATTTTCCTCAGTAGAAAGAATTTAGTTGGACAATTATGAATTTTTTTTCCTCAAAATGTTCAGACAATCTTGCACGCAATTTATTCTAGAATATCTGAAAATTTCAAGGAAAAATAAGCATATTATACATTTCCTTCAAAATACATGTTGTATCCGGGGAAATCTGGCAGCTCTCGAATGTTCATACGACATTTTCCCTTAGCGTGGCAGATCAAACAACATTGGCAGAAATTTTAGTTAGAAAAAATAATGAAGAACAAAAAAATGAACGAATCGTTTTTATAATGACCTGAAAATCCATGAACTAAGGAAGCTGACTGTTTGCTGAAAAATGTTGTCATCGAATTAAATCGTTAATAGCTGTGACCAGAAACTTTTGGGATCAACTGAAACTATCAAAGATATTTTCTCGTCCCAAATCATAATTTCCTCTTAAGAGAATAAGACTTAAGTAGGAACAATAAACTCTGTTGACAAATCTAGAGTTTCGTTAGAATTTATCTTACAGTTTTATTAGGACAACCATTAACACTTTCAATAAACTGGCTCGTGACTGATAACTTCAAAGTTGCGGTTGATAAGCTATTGTTTCAACAATTTAATACTCGCAGGTTAGATTTTTACGCTTTAAAAAGCGGACCACCCATGTTAAAGACACTTCTGTACCACAGGGTGTTTAATTAATAGCTCATGTGCCAGAATATATACTGTGAGAGGTAAATCAAATTTTATTACTACGCTTCAAAGATCATAACTTGCACAGTTTCACGATTTTTTAAAATTGGAATGACCTCGTACAATGTCTTATAGTTTTATGAAAAGCACGAAAAACCAAGATAAATCATCTCGCTAAAATATACTTCAGAAGAGACTCCCAAACCAAGTATCTTGATTTGCGACGTTGCAGACTTCCTGTCATACTTAATTTTTTAAATGGGCAACTACTCAACGTCATATTTTAATAACTTCCGAGATTTTTACCTTAATTCTTAACTCTAAAACCTTAACAACTAAACCTTAATTCATCTCGAAATTAAAAAATAAGAGACATCTAAAATGTAAACGCGATACAACTATTCGCGCAAGATGGTTGTCAACATTGTATATGAAAAATGTAAGAAAAATGCCGTGAGTCGTGAATTCGCAATGCTCTGCTCTAGTTTGAAGCAACATTACAAATAAGACAAACAAACACAATATGGAAATAAACCGAGGGAAAGGATGCGCGTTAACGACGGCGCAGACATACAACTATTCGTACTTAATGGACGTCCGTGCTGCATCTGAAAAATTGAAGGCGCGATGACGCGAAGCGTCAGTTCTCAATGCTCTGCTATATGCTGCCAATGAGTTGTCGCTCAGATTCAGGAGAAAAGTTAAAAAAGAGGCCCGAACACATATCCCCTACCTTAGGCTGTGTTATTCACGTAGTGCTTGAAGCACCATTACGAATAAAACGAACGCAAACAAACACAATATGGAAATAAAGCTAGGGAAAGGATGCGCGTTAACGACGGCGCAGAGATACAACTATTCGTACTTGATGGACGTCTGTGCTGCATCTGAAAAATTGAAGGCGCGATGACGCGAAGCGTGAGCTCTCAATGCTGTGCTTCACGTTCAATTTTGCAATTTTTACTCCGTGACAACTAACCAATCAATAAACTAACTTAACTAACTTATCAATAAACTTTGAACCTGAAAATATCGCAAACTTGTGCTGCTTTGCCAAAATTTTCTGAACCCCTCTCCACGTGGGGAATGCCCAACCAGGAAATATCACATTACGCCCCTTTAACCAGCTAAGGGTCTACGCCCTCAGATGCGGGCCAGTCCGACCCTGGACTTTACCTCGTATTATTTCATTTTTTGCGAGATGTTTTGCTGCTCAATACTTTGAAATCGCTATGTCCTAAATTGCTGTAAGTACTTGTGTATCGCAAAATTTGTATGATGAAAAAACAATCAGCACATAGAGAAATGAATACAAACAATAAATTTAAATACGTAATAAAAATTAATTCATGTAAAAGTAGTCTTTTTGTGAGAGCTTGGCCAGGCCCCTAATTTTCTCTTGGTCGGGCCTGGGCTCTCCGTGTAAATTATAATTTTTACTTAAAACGAGTTTCACAGATAATTCCAGAGCTTTTGTTCTTCATTTCCGATTCTCCTCTATTCGGTGGCGATTGCCAATCCGGTCCTGAATGCACTCCTGATTTCACTCCGAACCTTTTAACAGTTCTCCAGAGATAGTTCCCAATTCTAATTATTAATTTGCAACGGCACCGAAAGCCAAGTTTAAAGAATTCGAGAACAAGAGACCTAATTAAAATGATACCGAAATGAATGAGGTTCTCTCCAGATTTGCTCCTTATCATTTTTACTGCTCCCCCCGCCGCCACAACCACCATGCTGCGGCCATAAATTTGGGAGCTGGAAGTGCTCCATTTCATCTGATGTAACCGTCATTATGTGCTTTTTATCATCGTGTTCCCTTATCAGCAGGAACGCTCATTACTGCCGGTAGGCGCGATGCGAAGTGCGAAGTGAGCGCGGAGTTCGGCGCGCCGCCGCCGCAGCCCCGCAGCGCTGCCGGCGCTCAGAACTCCGCGTGGTGTCCGCGCTTGTGGTAGTACGACTTCGGATCTTCGCTCAACAGGTGCCGTGCGTCCCGCGTGTGTCATGTGACTCCCGTTCTGCCTACAATCTGCCGGCGATTTCGATTGTGTTTTGTTTACAGTGATGTTCAGCATGAAACAGTTCGGTTTTCAAACGTTTCAGTGATTTCAGAACCCTGTGCTCCTCGCGATAAACCCTTTCACGTGCCCCCGATTGATATAACAGTTCTCCTAGCCGCGTTTCACGGCTGAGTTTTTTACACGCCTCTCGCAAGGTGGTTTTTGGATCCATTGTTTTTTGAGTTTTTCGGTCGATAGCATCATGATGGAAAGTTTCAACGTTGACAAGTTCTACGACATCGAGTCGAACGTCCTCAATGACTTCTGGGATGTCGAAGTTGATCCGGTGAGTCCTATTGACCTCCTTCATTCCGGCCCATGAATCTAGGCAGTAGAAATTCCTCTATGTTTCGTCCATACTTTGGCCCCGCAGAGCTCGGGATCACGTCAGAATTGAAAATCCAATTTGAGCACCTACTATTTTGGACTGAGAAACTGGTGCTATCTATTTTGATTACCTACTAACATGTGGGTAGTTTCATTATAATCGTTGAAAGTTCAACTCAAACTTTTTTTGGAAGTTCCCTAAAATTGTTTGATTCTTATTCTGAAAAAGAATAATTATAATCGAAAAAATAAATCTCAATCTGTACAGAGCGACACGTAAAATTATGCAAGTATAGTAGCAAGTATGGACTTGAACATATTGGAGTGTTCTATCAGTAATATTTGGCTTTCAAGCCGGCACGAACCATGCTTACTGTTCTTCCCCTTGATTCCTCTAGGTACCTCTGTCTTATTTTAATCCGATGGAGCTAATCATGTACAATTAGGGAGTTAGTCTACTCCACCCGGAAGCACATTCCTTGCATTTCATTAGCCATGCGAAAACTCGACTACAGGCAGCGGCTGGGTCAAGAAGGAGGAAGGGTCCGAGGGGCTGAAAGCTTGATGGCATTAAAATTTTAGTAATTGAATTCTCTTGCCCCACATTGTGATTTCTCCCATTTTCTTGAAATCAATCTCTCATGAGTGTGTCATTGCCTTCTCTAGAATACTTTTTGATCGTGAAAAATTGTCCAAGTAGGGCATTGAAATTCCAGCGACCAAGTACTGAGCTTCTCGGAGAAAAAGCGTAAGGGCATTAGGAATTTCCCACCTCGCACATTTTCCTTAAATTAAGTCAAGTGTTGGGTCGTCTAATGAGGTCTCTTGCGCCTTACTCTTAGCGCCGCCGGCTAAGACAGGCGACAAATCATCAATCAACAATGCAAACAATTTTATCTAGGAATCACTTGAAATGCATTTAATCTCAGAAGTCGGAGCTTTATCCGCTATCAGTGTCGCAATCTTAAGTCATGTCATCGAACTCGAGTGCGCGAAGATTCGCATGCACTTCGTCACGGCATCGGCACTCAATCGATACGAAACGCTTCCGAGAGGTGCCGCATGCCGACGGGTGCCGAAGCCCGAGGAGTTACTTAAGTCGTTACGCACTTTAAAGCGAAAGTCCGAATTCGTTCAACGTCAAAATCTTTTTCACAGATGATTTTTGGTTGATCACTGCACTGGATGAAAAAAAAAAAAAAAAACATTGGATCTAGAGTCCGGACTCTTGAAATCATTGACAAGAAAGAATAATCGTGATTCAATCGGATTTTTGCTTGAATCAAAATAAAATCCGCTTAAATTAAGAGGCTTGGTTCTTGATTTAAGCTAGATTCTGATTGAATCAAGAGTACTTTTTCTTGTCAATGTTTTCAAGAGTCTGGACTCCAGATCCAAATGTGTTTTTTTTTTTTTTTTTTTTTTTTTTTTTTTTTTTTATTTTTTTTCCCCGTGTGGTAAACTGGATTTATTTACCTCGCAGGTTTCCTCTATTTTTGAGTCCTAAATTACATAGGAATATTGGGTGAATTATTCTTATTTCATTCCCCATGCAAAATCCACACGTGCTTGCATGACATGAGAGGAAAAGTTGTAATAGGTATGAGAGGGGAAAAGAGGAAAAAATGAAATCGCGCTAATATTCACCAAAAATAATGTGAATCATGTACTTACATTTTTCAAAAAGTCAAACAATTTTTGGATCTTTGTACGTAAATAGATTGCATAGTGGCAAAGAAGATGGACACCCGAACTACAAATGATTCTGCTTCCAAAAATACTTATAAGTACTCGCCATAACATTTCAAGCCACGCATTTTCCCCCTTATCTTAAATGAATTTTCTATGAATCGACGGTTGATTGGTCTAAGTGCTTGAATTTAACCCGGGAAGTAGAAGTTTTGATTGACAGAGGAGTTCTCAAGGTGTTGCAAATGACTCTCCACGAGTCATTGTTTCGATGGAGAATTTTTTAGAGCGAGGGAGAATTTGCGGAATTTTTATTTCTTTACTTGTAAACTCTAGAACAGCTGAGTTTGCATTTTTTTTCTGGTGCGGTACTTAGACTAGAGAGCAACAGTCTCAAAAGTGAGAAAATTCTACCAAAACAGATGCGCATGAACGAGGTTACTCCTGCTCTGCCTTGTCAAGGAAAAAACCCATTTGAACTTATAGACGCCACCAAACTTCTCACGAAAATAGATATTTTTCCACGTTGTCGAAGGAAAAAACCGCGTGACTTTCGAACGCAGTTCAATTTCTCGTGAAAAAAATAATTTTTTATCGAGAAAATTCATGAAATGCTTCTCTTTACAATGTGCTCGTCCTCAAAAGCGCATCCGAAAATCTCAAGAGACAAAAGCGCACAAATTTTCATGAAACTCTGGGGTTGATGTAAATGCATGACCTGTTTTTCTTCAAAATGCGCTCGTTCGCAAAAGCGCACCCAAAAATCTCAAGGAAAAAAGCGTATATCGACGGTGTAAGTCGGCAATCACATAACTCGTTTGCGGTGTCTGAAAATCTCCGCCTCTATGTTAATTTTTTAAAGGAGAGCAAATCGACACCATTCCTTGAAATTTATGCAGAATTTTCTTCGCACAGAGAAGAAAAATCACGGCAGTTTTAAAAAACTGCCGTTGAGTAGTTTTCCGTTTAAAAAATAAGGAATGACAGGAAGTCTGCGACGTCGCAAACCGAGTTATGTGATTGCCGACTTACACTAGAGTCCCTTTACACTGAGAGTCAAGACACTACCCTTCATGGAGTCACAAACGGGAATAAAGATTACAGAAATTGAACGTTTTTCGTAATCTTTGATCGGCCCATTCTCGAATTCCTTTCTCCGTTCCTCCTCTCATTCCGTTTGTTCCTTGCCGAACCCGTAATTCCCTGGTCCATTCCAGATTATAATCTTTGCAATCGGTGAAACTGTAATCTTTATTCCCGTTTGTGACACCGTGGAGGCCTAAAATACGGGAACCAATCAGACATGGATTCAAATTGTCTTGACTCTCAGTATAAAGGGACTCTAACTTACACCGGCGATGTATTATCATAAAATTTTGGGGCTGGTAAAAAAACGTGGCAACGTCTGAATATTCATACGTAGTTTTTCCTCAGCACTGCAATGCAGTTCACCACGGCGAACTCCCGAGCCGAGATTTTTTCTGGGATCAGTGAGCTGGGAGCAGGACGAGTTATTAACGCAAGTCTCTCCACGTGACATGAGACCATGCTTCGCCGGCGCATTTATTTTATGCCGTTTCGCGTATCAGCCGCGCTCTGGCGTCGGGGAACCCCGGCCTTTTAATCGGGCCTCGCGAATCGCGACGAAACGGACTTCCCCTTTTAAGCGCCACCTTGGCCCCCCGCGGCCCCGCCTAGATCCGGGAGCGGCGGAGGGGGGTTCGTGGAAAACCGCGGATTTTCCCCGCGGCCTTATCGCGCCGGCGTTTTTCTCTTGTTTGTACATTGTCAGACGATGGTGAATTGATTGTTATTAATTCGTGATTTTTTTTATGAAGGAATTCACGCCGCCGTGATGAGGAAAAACGACGTATGAAAGCTCGGATATTGTCAGATTTCTTCCGTTTGAAAACGAGTTTACTAGAATGCCGCTGCGCTGAAGAGGAATGCTGAATGAACAGCCGAGAGCTGCCAAATTCTTTTGAAGAAAGTGTGGTTTTCCGTAGATATTTGTTTGTTTACCCCTAAAATTTTCAGATAATTCAGATGTGATTGCGAATAAAATTCTCAGAAAAGTCGAAGGACAAAATAAGTAATCGGAGGTTTTACTGAAAATTCATGTTTAATCAAAGAAAATTTAGCAATGTCTGAAGGCTCGTAGGAGAACCTTCCTCATCACGGTAGAATGCTTGTCAGCGGATTTTACTTGAAGCTGAATCCAGTATATCTGGAGATTCCATGGAAAAAGATGAATTAAGTATAATTTTTATAATTCTTATCGAAAATAAAATTACATTCAGCAACATTCGAGATCTCTCACGGTGTTTTTCCTTACGTTGGTGAAGCTCTTGACGGATAATAGTAGGTCTCCTTATGAAGAAGTTGATGACTGCATTCCGATGCCTGATAGTGTTTAGCCCGCTGTGGAAAAGGCTAGGAATTGTCCTTGATTTTACATTGAAATTCCTCTGAAATTACCGAGAAATCGGATAATCCGAACGCGAAAGTCGATGTTTATCTGAACGATTATAGAGAGGGAGAAATGTAAGAAATACTTTTTTATCTAGTATTTAAGTTTAGGGTCTCTCTCACCATATTATATTTATTCCTTCAAATGGACCTGAGAAAATTTTTAAGGGTGGAAGTCATCAGGCAGCATCATAGTAACAGTGAAATATATGGTGAAGAACTTCTGTTCCTCCTAAAGAAAATGTAGTTTGTGTCATTTGCACAATGTTGGTAGAGTTGATACCGGGTATGTGAAGTCAATATCCGCCGAGGAGCTCCTAAATTAGCTTATTTCGGCAGAGGGCAAAATATAAAACGAAAATTTTTATATTTGTCAGTACTGCGATTTCGGCAAAAAAATTCACTCCATCCACTCCATCCACTCTGTCGTCAGCACCACATGAGCGCCGGAGTGAAGCCTCTGTGTATAATTACACGTTTGCGTGTTCATTATAATATCCATTTTTAGCCCTTCTGCAGTATTTTAATCCTAGATGTAAAAACGTTTTTCCATACGAGAGTTAAAAGAACGTTCACTAAATCAAGTAACCCTTCTGAAACGGACGTAATGAATTAAATTCACGCTCCATCAAGGTGGTCTTTGCAAAGTGAACAAGGCGGAGGAAGATGCATGCACCGGCGAGACTGCATGACCTATTTCTCGTGGACAATGTTTTCTTCGTTTGAATCTCCATTAAGCGAGGTTGTTTTGTTTTCGTCTCATTAAATGCCGCTCATCCACGTGACGTCAGGACGCCTGTTGGAAGCGACGCCCGAAGGAGGGGGAGGAAAAACAACCGAGCGAGACGCCGGTAAAAAATGGGTCAGGACGATGCTGAAAAGCGATATTTCGCCTTGACAAATTCAAAGCTAAATCGTGCGGAAAATGAAGGTGCGGACTAGTGCGGAGGCTGGCGGGATGATCCCGAGTTATAAGCTCGCAGCTCAACGAGGGGTTGATTCATCCTCGTTCTAATCTCATATTCTCAAATGCTCAATTTTCTTGCATGAGAAAGTTTGAACCGCTCTCGCTGGCGTATAACATAACGCACCTCGAAGTGGAAGGGAATGGAGCCAGAATTTGCGATCCAAAGTGGGAAGCTGAACTCTGACTTTATGCAACACTGGGGAAGAAAAACACATTGGATCTGGAGTCCAGACTTTTGAAAAAATTGACAAGAAAAAGGACTCTTCATTCAATCAAATTTAAGCTTAAATCAAAAGGAAATCCACTCAACTTTAGAGGCTTGGTTCTTGATTGAAGCTAGATTCTGATTGAATCAAGAGTACTTTTTCTTGTCAATGTTAGCCCACAAGGGCTAATCCCACGCTTTAAGTCCCATCCCCCCTCCGTCCTTAAGCAATGTTTCGTCCGAAAACGTTTACTTAATGTTTTCCTATCCGAGCAAAGGCATCGACGGATTCAGCGAATTGACACGCTGCATGTGAAGTAAATAGAAAATTCAATATGGCGGATCTTCTGTCGCAGTCCTATAGTGCGTTAACTTACTATATAATCCCGGACTCAGATTTGAGCAGTCACGAGTCGAACTGATTTTCACGGGAAAAAATTGCTGATTTAACATTTTTGTACTTGAAAAAAGTGTCAGACATGTTCCAATGTAGATTTTACAATAAAAAATGTGAATTTGACCACCCCCGTGGTTAAATTAGCTTTCCAATTTTGTAAAGTGTACATTTGAAACATGTTGGACATACTTTTTAACAACTTAATTGTCGCATTAGCAATCTATTTTTCCGTGTTTTATTCAGTCGTTCAATTATTTTTCCGAAAAATTATAGCAATTTTTCAAGAGTCCCAACCATTTTGTTGCCCGTCTAACGGCGAAGGTCAAGTCTAGGCTCTGGGAGGGACCAGAGCGTCTGGTGACTCGGATCCTCGTAGTGGCGTGGCGTGAATTGCGATATATCGATTGTTATGTCATTTAAACCTATGGGAAAGAATCGATTATTAAGGTGCTCGCTGCGAACACCCTGTTTATCGATCCTTTTCCATAGGTTTAAATGGCATAACACTCGATATATCGCAAAGCACGCCACGCCACTGGATCCTCGGCGTGAGGCACACGGTGGACGGTGGTGGCTTGCGGTGATTGTTGAGTGTTTGGGCACTGAGCCGTTGGGTGCTCAATTATTCTCAAGTGCCCTTTAACGATATCGTTCTGTCCAGAAGCAGTAGTCGCGTTTGTCGCCTCCGCCCCCGGATGCCTAATTTCTCCCGCCACGAATTACCGGCTACTTGCAAACATCCGCCGGGAAGGAATGCACAACATCCCCGCGCTATGCTCAAAGTCAACACTAAAAAAGAAAGTTCGTAAGTTCATATGAACCGAACGTTCGGTGTTCCGTATCATCCCAACCATTCGGTTTGTCAAACTGAACTTTGTTCGTCAGTTCATTTTACCGTTTAAGTTCAGTTGCACGAACCGAAAGTTTGGTTTGACGAACCGAAAATATGGTGTAACGAACCGAAAATTTGGTTTGACGAACCGAAAATTTGGTTTGACAAATCGAATCAGTTGGAATGATTGAACACCGAACTTCGGTGCATACTACCGGACTTTCGAGCTCTTGAGCAAGCATCAGGAAAAATGATTCCTCCTTGATAAAGGTGAAGAGCGTTAAGATGCATCGAGAAGCTTTGCAAGATTCTTCAAAATTTTTCAAATAGGAATCCCCAATTTTACCAAAATGGGTTCTGCGAGACCTCTCCAGTCGAAGCATAAAGACGATCACCCCTTAGCTCCCTTCCACACAGTTCGCCCTCAACCCAAGTTGAATCAGTGAGAACGAAAACACAACAACTCGAAAAAATGAAAATAATCAAGACACACCCACAACTGCATATAGGTGAAAAATTTAGCTCAAGAAAATCATATTTGGTGCCGAAGGACAAGCAGTTAAGGAGTGTTAAAGGTATGAGCTGGAACAGCTGCGCTAACTTCAATGACCAAAATGAAAATTGAATGCCTTTAATGAAAATTGAGCATTTTCAAGTTACGGGATTTGGTGTGTTTTCGTTCTCACTGATTCAGTAATTAGTGGGTTTCATCATCCAAATCCTCTTCCCCGGCCTAATGTGAGTTTGTAAGAATTGGCAGCGTCTTTTCCCGCTATTAACGAGGGTCTAGAATATTGTTAAGTGTGACGTCACTAGCGGGGTGCATGAGGACCTGTCATGGCTTGCATCTTGTCTATCAGTAACGAATAATGGACTATCGATACTTTCCTATTTAAACCTTTGGTTAAGAATCGATTATCAAGGAGTTTGTCGCGGATACCAGTGGCGTGGCGTGCTTCACTATGTATCGATCGATCTACTATTTAAACCTATTAATAAGGATCGATAAACAGGGTGTTCGCGATAAACACCTTAATAATCGATTATTTACCATAGTTTCAAATGAAGGAATATCGATAATCGATTATCAAGGAGTTCGTCGCAGGTACCCGATAATCGATCCATTTCCATAGGTTTAAATGGTAGATAAATCGATTTGTTGCAAAGTACGACACGGCACTGTTGTTCTGCCATGCTAAGGAAGAACGCCGTATGAACATTCGAGAGTTGCCAAATTTCCTTCGATAAAATGTTTATTTTTGAGGAAAGTTATGGATATTTTTCCTTTAAATTCTCAGAAACTTCAGATGAAATTGCAAACAAAATTTTCTAAAAAATTGGAAGGAAAATATTCGTAAGTTTACTGGGAAATGTGTGTTTTATCAAAGAAAATATGGCAACGTCTGAAGGCTCATACGGCGCTTTTCCTCAGCACGGAAGTGTTTTTGAGTGCGATATTGCACCAATATGGCAGCCGCGGAGGCTAATCAAGTGTATGCGAGGTTCGGAGACACAGGCACGTGCTTCCCAGCTTTTACGATATCCGATCCATTCATGGATTCGAGCTCATTGATATTTTTCGGAGCCGGATCAAGAGGCTCCAGATAAAAAGGAGAAAAGGGGTCATCGGGTCGACTCCCATTTCCCGGCCTTCCTGCCAATACGGCTCCGCGAGCAGCGTCCAGACTCGGTTGCCGAATTTCCAGTTTTCTTCTCGGAAACTTTTTGGGAGAAAAAAGGAAAGGAGGAAGAAAGAAAAAGGGGACTACGGAAGAATAAACAGATTATAGCTTACTTGAATGAGCGCACTGAGAAAAAAGTTCGGTTTGAGCGACATGTGAGCACGGTAATCATCAACTCTGTGGTACTCTGTGGTAGTAAATGATATTACTTTAACCACATTCACCGAAAGTATGGTAAATGATAATTAGATGTCTCACTGAAAAAAAAAATTCTCGGCGTTTTTACCAAGGTCCGTTGGTACCTTCACCATCTCACTTTTTTTTACCAATTATTGGTGATTTTACCAAAACAGACTGGTAAACTTACCTAAAAACCTGTATTTTTACTGTTTTTTTTTCAGGTAAGAATACCACTTTTATTGGTATTCAATCCCCGGTAACTTTGTCATTTTATCTCGGTAATTCTACCACAGTCGATAAAAAATATTGGCGTTTTTACCGAGGTCCAGTAAAATTACCGAGAAAGTTCAATAATTTTACCAAGATTTCTCGATAAAATTACCAATTCCAGAAATGGTAATTTTACCAAGAAAAGACTGGGATCAAACAGAACCCTGAATTCTTGGTAATTTTACCCTTTTCCTAGTAAATACACCGAGATTTTTTTTCCGGTGCGCGTGAACTATTCTCTCGCCCTCTCTGTTCCCCATCGCACATCCGAAAACCCGTACTGTTACATTGGAATGCCAGCATGAATGAGATGTGACTTTGAACAGCGAACCGTGCATCATGCCGAAAACTTCCTAATAGACCACTCGATGAATGAAATTATTTGTCGAGTTTGATAGCGCGCCGAACTATTTCCGCACTTATCAATGAAGTGAAGTTATTTAACCGGTAGTTAAGTGAGGCGATCGATTGAAACCCGGAGAATGTGGCACTTCTACACCAGTGGCGTGGCGTGAATTGCGATATATCGCTTGTTATGCCATTTAAACCTATAGAAAAAGATCGATTATCCGGGCGTTCGCAGCGAACACCTTAGTAATCGATTCTTTACTATAGCTTCAAATGGCGATATATCGATAATCGATCCTTCACACCACGCCACTGTTCTACACTCTCCGCGGCTAATTTTTCTCTTTTCGGTTATCAAGGCGATGAAATGGACCACTAGATAAGGTACGAATTTCAGCATTCTGATACATGTTTCTTAATTAAAATTTTACGTAGAATACGACGCGCACAACGAAAATCACCGAAATCAACTCCTTCCAAAGATATTCAATGATTCTTGATGCGTGAAATCAAACCACCCGCTCATGAAAACTCAATGCTCTGCGTGATTCACATCGTGCGCTAAAAATTATCATGACAGTCTCTGCGATATAAAAGTCTGGCAACCTCAATCTTGACACTTTGGCTCAGCTGTAGCAAATTTTTTATAGTTTGAACAACACATGGTGGAAAATGAACATTACTAGATTGAGAAGTTTGTTGAAACCGTTGTAGTGCGCGATTTGGCTCACGTAGAGCTTTGAGTTTCTTGTCAGCGGGCAGTTCAAATTCCTCGGAACCAATGTGAAATAAAAATGTTAATATCTTCGTTTGGAGTTTGTTTCATTAGTTTTCGTTGCAAAAATCGTGCTTTACGTGAAATTTTGGTTAAGAAACATGTATCAGAATGCTTAAATTCGTACCTTGTCTAGTGGTCCATTATGCTAGGCGAACCTATTTGCGAATGAATCAAATCTAAAGGAACTATGTGCGTGGTATTTGCTTACGTGCCTCATAGTTTATTTTGATTTTTATCATCTGCACGTAGTTCTTTTTAACATAAGTATAGCCGACCGCTCGGAAAAGAAGGAGCAAAGTTAATTAGCAGTAATTCGTGTATACGAGAATACAATCGGACCGAGTTTAACAGAAAGGAACCAAGCCACATCATCTATTGCCAAGTTTAACTGGGCAATTAAATTTTTTACTAGAGAAAGTTTGTTCGGATTGCTTTGAAAATGTTGAGGAATGTGCTTCGTACCATGGAGAATTTTCACTGAAATTTCCACGAAAATCCGCACAACCGTTTTCATATAAAAAATTGAATCGCCCAATTAAATTTGGCAATAGCTGATGTGGCTTGGTTCCTTTCTGTTTAACGCGGTCCAATTATATGTAGTCTATGTTCGCGGTATGTCTGAGATACGTATTTTTTTTAAACAAATGAAACGGTGCCCCACCTGCCCCACTATAACAAAAGTAACTCTTTACTTGGTCCTATAGCGCCCTCTCGTACGTTATTGATTTTTAAAGGGGCCGAAACTACGCATCAAAAATGAATTTCCCCTCGGTAGATCATTAAAAATATACTCGTAAAATATCAAATGAACTTTTTGCTCGGTTTTCGTGAAAAAATTAAAACATTTTAAATTACACAACCTGTGATATAGGTAGACTGATCTCCATTAAATGCGTCCAATTCCATGATAGTTCCTCCGTAGTATCATTACATGCTTTGCCATTTAAAACCATTGGAAATGATCGATGAACAGGGTCACTGGAAAAAAAAAAAACATATTGTATCTAGAGTCCAGACTCTTGAAAACATTGACAAGAAAAATACTCTCGATTCAATCAGATTTTTGCTTAAATCAAAAAGAAATCCGCTCAAATTAAGAGTTTTGGTTCTCGATTTAAGCAAAAATCCGATTGAATCAAGAGTATTTTTTCTTGTCGATGTTTTTAAGAGTCTGGACTTTAGATCCAATTTGTTTTTTTTTCCAGTGGTGTTCGCAACGAACATCTTAATACTCGATTATTTACCATACCTTAAAATAGGGAATTATCGATAATCGGTCATTCACGCCTCGCCACTATTTCTCCTCCTGCGGCTGGTCTCTGGCGCGTAAAATAACATATAAATAGAAACAGTAAATAGAAGAGGCTATAACATAACTGGTTGGCTGGTTTCCGGCCCGTATTCAGTATTCAACTACCCGGGATGACGGTTTTGACAAAAACGACAAGGCCCTATCTGACGACGACCCTTGGGCAAATCCATGTGAACCGGATCTCATGTCTGGCCCTTTTGCTAGGAGAACTATCGCTAATTAGTGTCACTCAACCCCTTATCATGGCCCTTATCAGTCTCTATTAAGCAACGTTGCCGCCCCGCATTTTCGGGGTTTCTTATCACCCCTAGCTCACATCTGGATTGCGTAGAGGGAAAGTGAACGAAATGTCGAGATATGACCGTGAGTTGCTCGATGAATCTCGAATTTAATGTTTTCAGTGTTGTCTGCAAGTATGACCCATCATTTCATGCTGGTTGAATGTTTCGTAGGGAATGTTCAACACACGTATTTTTTAATATAGTATAATGACATTCAAAGCGCGCAAACGTCGGAGTTTAATTTTATACTCAGCTTGGACTTTTATACAATCATCACGATTAACATTTCCTTCAGAGGTATTCTGCAATTCTGTATTTGGATTTAAAAATGAATAAATAAATGAAAAAAAAAACCACCAGGTTTTTTGCAGCAATTACCCGAATAATCTACGATAGCCGTCATCACGTTTGCAGCCGCTCTGAAAGTGTTTGAAAGAGACGTCAAAAACTCGAAATTTTCCATGTAACTTCCATTGCATGAAAGGGTCTGTGATCGTTTTGAAATAGGTTTACAGATAGGCTAGGGTGCGAGTTTTCTCCAAACAATCTACAAAAAGTGTCAAGTAAAGCCAGCCTCGAATTGCACAAACATTCCATTTAGCGACAGCATATTTTTGTTTGAAGTCCCTCATAAACACAACTAATTCGAAATATAAGGGCAACCGGCAACCCTGCTTCAGTGTGAATGGACGATTTAACAGCGACCCTATTCGTTTTCGAACCCATTTTTTGTCGCGCTTCTATGCCTAAATATCAAAAGCTAGAGGAAAAATGTGAGAACTGTCACCGAGAAGCGATAGAAAGTCAGCGAGGAGTGATAGAAAACACGGTTTTCGTAAAAATTCTGTCTGAAAGCTTCGTTGATACGACGCACCATCATTTCGTATGCAGGCATACATTGTTTGGAAATACAGGTGTTGCCGCCTTTAGATAAGGAGTCCTGCAGTGTTCCCTGTGGAATCGAATATCTATAGCCACTAATATAGTTGTAAGCTGTATCTCGTGCCGTTAATTGTGAACTGGAAATGTAATGGCGATAAGCTGGAACGAAGCGAATAAGTGAAACCTCGTGACACAGAAAACGAAGAGCCTTCTCGCGGCTCTAGTCCCGTTTTGTGTAGATAATTATGTCAACAACAGCAACTTTCCACCCTCGAATAATTTTACATTGCTGTAGGGATCTACCTCCATTTTAAACAGTCTTCTCCATGACAAAATGGAGCGTCCGACTGCGTCCAGTTATGGAAAAGCAACGTTGACCTAAACACATTCGAATTTAAAAAAAGAAAAAACAAATTGTATAATTCATTTTCGTAGATCTCGAATGCTTTTACAAATCATCATGTAAGTAAATACTGCATAGATCGTTACGGAAGAGGCTGCACCAGTCAAAGTACGGCGAATCGAATAGATAACTATTCGAACTTAGCGGTAGTGCTTGTAGTTTGCGCCGCTGATTGAAGGCGTTTTGTTTGGCTCGGCTTTCAGAAGGAAAGCGCCTTCAAACAACGTTCCATACTACACGCACTAACGGTACGCTCAAATTAAATTCGCCGGTCTGTTACCCTTACAACTTCTACTACTTCGTTCTTTGAAGCTTGAACTTGAATGTTTCGCTCGTAAAATAGACCCCTCAAATCGAGTTTCACAGACTTGGAACTCAAAATTAATGTCAGATGATGACGTGGTCCGAATTGGAGAAAAATATGAACAAAATAAGAATTTGGGAAGAAACACAGGAGAAACGAGAAAAGGAAGAGGAGGGATTTAGCGAGGGGAACAACGAGAAAGAAAGGAAAGAAAAGAGGAGAGGATCTAGAATAAGAAGACGAGAAGGAAGTAGAGAGAAGAAAGGGAACAAGGAAAGAAAAGAGGAGTGGATAAATAGGAAGAAACAGGAGAAAACAAATATTGAAAAAGAGAGGAAGGAGGAACGTAAAAGAAAGTAGATTAAAAAAGGAAGAAAGAAGTATGAAAAAAGAAGAAAATTAAGAAACTTATTTTGTTTTCTAGGAGAAGCAGCTTCTCAGCATTTTCCTTATTTTCTCCCTTTTCCTATCACTTTCGCTCATCCTCCGCTTTTTCTTCAAATCCTAAACACTCAAGCCCATCAGATGATCAAGCATCCAGTCTTTATTAATGGCAAATTAGTGTCCGCGTTGATTCCTGGAAGTAACTTTCACACTAAGCGGTGTTGATCCCTGGAAACAACTTTTACACTACGCAAAGCTCGTAGCGGGGGGTCCCAAAATCGTGTGTCTCTGCTCGGGGCCCGGGGTCTCCAGGAGCGCATGCGCATGGGTTCGGCGAGTGTTGGTATTTAAATCAGCGACGAGGAATACGGTTTCTAACGGGAGTTGGACGCCCATCGGATCGGCCTCGGCGTTGGTTGCCAAATTTGGGCGGGCCGAACCCCGCTCTGAATCACCGATCGCGTCTTCCGGGCCCCTCCCTCGGGTCCTAATGACGCAGCGCCCCATTTCAGCCGTTCCATTCCTCGCACTGGAAAAGTTACCGGCTATATAAACATACCGTCCGTTCCGGGTTCAGAGGCCGAAACTTGCGGGTGACGAGGCCGGAACTTCTATTGCTCCGGGTGCTACGCCTGGAAGTTTCGGTCTCTGAGCCCGGAACGCGGAAGGTGTGTCTATATAGCCCGTAAGTGCAGCTTCCACGGTCGGAGTTTTTTTCTTCAGTACGTTTTCCTGTTCTGGGCAGATCGTTGGGACCCGAAGTTTAGGTCGGATGGGTCCCTGAAGTTTTTCGGATCGTACACCCGAAAACTTGAGGTCCAGCTGCCGAAGTTCGGTTCACGCAATCAACTGAATTGCTTTGGTACTCCGGTTGACTCCATAAAAGTTTGAACCGAAGAACGCAAGTGCTTCAGGTGTGACCTGAACTTCGGCAGCTGGACCGCAAGTTTTCGGCTGGACGACCGGAAAACCTCAAGAATCCATGGGACCTGCGGGCTGATTGTTGAAATTGATAGACAAAGCTATAGACAAAGAAGACCAAAAGGATATGGAGGAATCCTATTGGTGGAGGTGGTTTGCTGCAATGGACATAGGGTAGGTAATTAAGTAAAGGAATGGAGGAAAGAGGAAGAAGGGTAGCTTATATTTGGTATTTATTCATAAAGAATTTGCCTCAAACTGCATATTAGCTGCTTTAAAGTTTCGACATTTTTCTGGGAGCACCCCCCCCCCCCCAAGACCTTCCTTCCGCCTTGCCCCCCGTCCGAAGTGTATGGATCCGCTTGTAAAGGTACTCTATCTTTTTCCATGAACTGACACTCGATCAAAAGAAGGAAAATCAGGCGGGAAAAATTGGCGGCGTGTAATCCTCGATGACCCGTTTTGGGCGTCAAATCTGGCAAGTCCCGAAGTAGTAACTGGAATCGGCGAAAGAATCCGACAGACCGTGCGTCGACGACGTAATGCCTTTTATCGCCATCCCTCTGATGAAAGGGCGTATCCACTGTCCGCGTGAGCCCCGAAAAACATGGATTCATAGGAGAGACAGGGCTCAAATGGGAATTGAGATACGCCCATGGTCGGAGGAGCGACGTTTTATCTGATATTAATCTGCGGCGTCATAAGAGCCGGCCCCACTGCCGATCTCGGATCAACCATCAACGCGACGCGCAACAGTCAACGATCAACGAAAGAGTCAACGCTCACCGGGACCCGGTCCAACTCGGACCGTTCCGCTACGAACCAGAGCAGAGCGGAATGCCCACGGCTCGCGGCTCTGTCATTCCCATTCGGCAACTGGAGGACCGTGCTGCCAAATTCAGGAATATTTAACGTTTAGGTCTCGATACACTATCAAATTCCGATCAAAGTAGACCAGTTGATGACGGATATGGTCACCATTCAGCTGTTCTGTTTGATCAAAATTGGACGGGCCGTCAAATTTTGAACCGAATGGAGTGCCACCATTCATAATTTCTTGCCACATGAAACATTTCTACCAGGGTTTCATTTGAAAATTCGGCGAAGTAACGATTTTATGAGTGATGACTCCCGACATTTTTATGGTTAATTGGTTCGGGAATTTGATCGTGTATCGAGGCCTTTTAACCGGAATCGCACGCTAAGGCTGAATTTGGAAGACATCGATGAGGATCGAACTCAGCAGTTCTCAGTTTGTTTGAACTATTCGAATAGATTTGATACAAATCTGGATGAAAATATGAGATTCACGAAATTTCAGCTGCTTATCGATGTCTGTTGACACCCATTCATCGCGGATCATAAGTAAACCCGAAAATGATTTTCTCGCAACGATTTGAATATTTTGTTCTGTGCTCTCCCTCAAAGTCAGCACCAGGGAAAGATTCGAGTGAAATCCTGTCAAGTTTTTACATTCGAATGTAGAATGTAAAGCGGGGATTGATTCCTCTCATTTTTTCGGAAATATCGATGTTGATTGGCTGAAAAAAACTCTTTGAAGTCACCTTTTGACTGATTAGAATCGAACTGTGTAGCCTTTGAAAATTCATACCCATTTCTCCTACAAGTTATTCAATTAGCATTTCATTCATGACCAGTCAGCCGTGTGTAATGAGCAAAGTGGACATTCCTATTGCCAGGTCTCGTAGCGAACAGTAGCTTGACGTGCTTTGCGATGTATCGATCGATCTGTCATTTAAACCTATGGAAAAGGATCGGTAAACTGGGCCTTCGCAATGAACACCTTGATAATCGATTCTTCACCATAGCTTCAAGTGGGGAAGTATCGATATAATCGATCATTCACGACTCGCCACTGGTAGCGAAAGTTTATTTTTAACACGAAGTTCGTTTGAAGCACATACCATACTTTTCTTTAGATTCAGTCTCGAGCCGTCAGTTTTTAAAATTGGAAAAAAAAAATATTTTATATTTTCGTGTTGGTTCCCGAAGAATTCGAGCACTGTTAGAATTACTGTTAATTTCCCTCAGGAAGACATGTGCACGAGTAGTGCAACAACATTGTTGGCTACGAAGTCGGCGAATATACCCTCCTCGTGGAAATGGCTGTAGGAATTCGATCTGTGTGACGATCTAGATGTCTGCCGATACCACATCATGCGAATATTGGAGGAGCTCCGAGATACCGATAATGAGTAATTTAATAGGGCGAAGACCGCTCGGCTGCCGCAGTACCGTCGCACAGTGGACGAGAGGCGAGTCGCTTGCCTCACTATCTATAAAAACAAGCCGGTTCGACGCTAGTTTCCGTCAAACCTCTAAGGCGATATTCTCATTCGAACATGTCATGCTATGATTTGATTCTGACCCAGCGTAGTGGTCCAAATACTGCTCATGATATGGTTGAATGTTGCCCATTGTGCGATGGTCCAAGCCAGAATGCACGAGGAGAAAGTACAACGGCGGAATGCTCTTGCAGAGCCGCGCAAGTGCTGCGGGACAACCGGCAGGATTGCTATCTGAACTGTCAGGCACACAATGGTCTCCAGTTAATTTTTTTAGGACATTCTAGGTGATCGACACCGATGATAAACGAACATCGAGGCAGTGAACAAATTTTGTTTCTCTTAAAATTCATAGCTTTTTTTAATGATTTTATCAAGAGCTTGGGGCTCTCTCTCTCTAGTTTTAGTTAGCTTTGGACTTAGTCGCTAGACAATGCTCATCCATGCTCCAGACTTTCAAACTTTCAGGAATTAAGGCCGAGTGGAGTCTGTTTCTGTAAATCCACTCGTTCTTTCCTTGAAAATGTTTCGCCGTCACCTGGATTCGAACCCAGGACTAGGTCCAGAGTCTGATGCGCTGAACACCAGGCCAATCTGGCCGGCAATTCTTGGCTTTAACGGATCCATTTTACCTATCGCTGTTAGGTTGTGCCGCCCCTCAAAAGCGCGGCAAAACGACGGATATCAGTCCATCTGTTCTGGGTAGAAGCATCGAACACATGGAATGACAAAGTCACTACGTCAGTCTTTGGCCCAATCACGATCCTTCATTATCGATGTATCGAAACGGCTGCCTCCGATTGGCACCGGCGCTCAACGCCACGGCGAGGAGCCCGGGAAGGCACGCCATGCCGCGACGGCGTTGTTGTTGTTGATGCCGAGGCCATTGACTAGGGGGTCAAAGTCCCCCCGACTCCGGGCCGATGATTCCAGCGGCGCACCGTGCTTTGCGATAAATCGATTCATCCGCCATCTAAACCTATAATAAAGAATCGATTCTCATCAATCGATTCTTCACCGCTGCTTCGAATGGGAAAACATCGATAGCCGAAGATTCACGCCTCGCTTCTGGATGATTCAGGTTATAAATGAGCGTGGCCGGGTAACAAAACAGCCCGGGCTATCGAGGAGCCAATCGTAAGTGACAATGAGCACCTACTTGGGCTCGCGCATGCGCCCCGCATGCCTCCCCCCCCCCCCTTGGCCGCCGCGCCCCGGGCCGCGGAGGAATCCAAGGCCAAGACGTAATTGACGTAATGTGGGCCAGCGTTTGGAAATGAGCCGGGACCTGGTCCTCGGAAAATTCGCGGTGGCTATACACTATACACGAAATATCGATATTTATCGATCCGCCATCGATATTTTACCATTCGAAGACATGATAAAGAATCGATCAGTCGTGGATCCAGGGGGAGGGCACGGTGGCATGCCCCCCCTCCCCCCGGGCCAAAAATAGGAGGTGAGAAAGTGAAGAAAGTAAGGGAGGAGATGAGGAGAGTACAACTAATGTAATTTTAGAACCTAACAGTGATTTTTTTCTCTCTTCTTGGGGGAGGGGGGGGGGAGAAAAAGGAGCATTACTTTTCCGCCGTTCTACTACTTTTTTCTTCCTTCTTTATCGCCTCTTCTTTTCTCTTCCTCTTTATTTTTTCTCATCTTTTTACAAATATCCTCATCATTCCTCTTCTGTATTAGCATTACCGAATACTTTTGTACATGAGATCCCCCTCCATGGGAGCCACAAAAATTGTGGGGGCTTCAACTCCCTGAGGCCCCTCTCTCCCATCAGGCGTTTGACTGATCGATACCGTGATGTTGTCGCCTCAAACGGGAAACCACTTTACGTATCTCATCCACCACTTTTGAAGGGCACTGGGATTGGCAGCGCATCAAAAAATTGCTGAAAATTCACTGAAAAACATTTTACTGCGATGGCCGGAAACAGCGCAGTTTCCAAAGAGGCAAATCCCCGGCAACATGGACCCCCGACTCCTCCCCCCCTCCCCCGTGGGTGGAAAAGAGGGCGGGAGGATGGGGCAAACTGGTTCTCAGTTGGGCGACAGAGACAAGCGTCATCCGAGAAAATAAAATATCTGCGGTGACAAGTGAGAGATAAATAATGGCATGTAAATGAAATGAAGAAAAAACTGTACATTGACATAACTGGAGACGAGAGATGGAACCAGCCGACCTTGCCCACCAGCCCTGGGCGTTTCCGAAAAGCTAATGCTTGCCGAATATTTTCATGCCGGTGCCAAGTCATCGTCTATATTCCTTATTCACGGTAGAAAGCTTATCGAGATCGAGACATGATTCATCTTTGTAGCATATCCGACGGTTTTATTTTTTTCACCGCGTCTTGATAATAATATTTGGTTTCAATATTGGATAAAAAGTTGCCGAAAATCACATGGAAAACAATTTTCATTAATGGTGGGAGGATGTGACCTGAACGAAGATATTATAATTAGACGACTTCGTTTATATTTCGTGAAAGGCACTGAAAGCTAAGGCTAATGCAAGCAGAATCTTTAACTTGATCATCGTGGTGTAATTAATGGATAGGGATTTCCTGTTTAGTTCTCTCAAAGTTGCGAGGCTCTCATTGGTTTTCCCGAGTTCTATTTCTCATAATTTTCCTCATGTTGACCACGGTGACCTCCATTTTTTCAAAGACCCTAAAGGCTGAAATATCCGTCACTGATGCATAGGGAAAGTAATGATACATACGTTGTTCTTAAACCGAGCCAGAAATTTTAGTATTCCTTATTGCAAAATCAGTACAACCAGGATCGGGGTCCCTCTTTTGATGGGAGGTGAGAGGCTCAATAGAGGCCCTTAGTAACTTTGAAAGATTTTCAGAAGGCCTTTAGGAATCATGTCTTTAGGGGACCTTTTAAGAAAAGTTCAGGGGATGAAAGTCCTCAGTCCCGCAGCCCATTCTACCCCTGCAGATCTGACATCCAACCCTTCTACAGACTTCTATAAGATTTCACCACCAAAAAACGATCCTACGACACGTGTAACCTAACAATTTCCGACAAAACTGCATACAGCATGTCCCGAGAATCCTGTAACGCAGACTTAGTGCATCGGCCCGTCCCCGAAGAGCCTTCGATTTCGAACGAACGCATTGTAATAAAAAAGAACTATCTCAACAGTGACATGGACTCTGTTATCCAAGTATCCTTATGACTCCCAGGGCCCAGGTCACAATAGTGATAGTTCCTTTGATTTAAATACGCCCATTCATGATCGATCAAATGGACGCATCGCGGCATGGTGTCCATGAGCATATCCAGGTGTGAGCCGTTGCCAGATTTTCATCCTAGATCCGCTATCGGTGCGCTCAATGGGAGTTTCCACTAGGAGCGAGGAATTTCGCCCGCAGGGAGCGAAAATTATCTTGATCGTCTGTCAGATGTCGAAACTAAAAATTAATTGAGTCATTAATGAACATTAGGCGTCTCTGACTTGTTTTTTTCTTTTTTTTGTTCGGGAACAACCCAACCCGGAGAGTAGATAGCATTGTGCACGACACAGCTCGTAGGCATGCGTTACCGAACCGAACGAAGAAAACCTCCCGTTCTCTACTTTCAGCTCTCGAACAACCACAATCGAGGGTATTTTCGACGTTACATTGAGAAAATAGTGTAAAAAGTAAAGTGAATAAATAGTCACTTGGTCACGTAGGCTGTCTTAAATCGTTAGTTCGTGTAGATTACTTTAAAGAAGTACAAACTATCAATAGTTCTAAGTAATTTTTCTGAGACCGATTCGGCCTGGTCCTTCTCCAAATTTTTTATTAAAAAAATCGGAAGGATGTGTTTGAAAAAGCTCATTACTACTCCAACTATTATACTTATTAAGTAGTTAAAACCATAAACTATGTATAGTCATTGGCTACACGTTCCGAAAATGAGGAAACAAGTAAGGTTGTAGAGACTAACTTTTGGTTCATATTAAATACCGAATTTTTTCCCTAGTGTGATAGGCAACAATTGGGAGTAAAAAGATGAAAAAACTCTCCCATAAATCAGCAGAGGCTGCAATTTCGGGTGAAATTTTTTATGAGCTATAATATGCGCCTTTGACCTTTTTAAATGCCATACTTTGAACTTTTTTCCTTTTTAAAAAAAGAGAAAAAGAAAAAAAAAAACAGCACAAGTGGGTACGATATGGCAAGTCGAGAGCGGAGTGCTTACTGCTCGGCAATGCGACGTACTGTTAACCGGCTTTAATGATCAGTTAAAGACTCGTGCCTGCCTGCATAATCATTATTCTAATCATAATCATAACCGCCGGAGTCGAATCACTCTTTGTTGTCGATTTGTCCTTCGTAAATCCGCGTCGCCCTCACCCCCAACCCTCGTCTCCGCCCCCACCCCCACCCCAGGGCACCCTCGGGCCCCGCGACCTCCGATTTGGATTCCGCGTTCGCCACTTTCGAGGGAAGCGAAGCCAATCCAAGGTCAATGACCCCCTCCACTCGCCCCCCCCCTCCCGCACTGCTCATAACCTGTTGCCATTTTGGTCTTTTTCGGACCGGTTCGGTATTCAATTTGACAGTTGCCCTGAGTAGAGTTCCTGTGTAGGGAGAGTATGCATTTGTCGGTAACTCTGGAAGTTAGGTTTGCTCAGGTCATGAAGCTCATGAAGCCCTTAAGAGCAGCCGACCTATGAACTCGAATTTTCCAGAATTAAAAATGGACCTAATGTCTGCCTGGAGAAAAAGTTCTGTCCACTTATTGAACACCGAACTTTTTTTGTCCAGCGCACCGAATTTTGCTACAGTTTACCAAAATTCGGTATCCATAACCGAAATTCGGGTACCTGAACCGGAAAAGTTTGGTGTTCAATATGAACCTAAAATCAGTCCCTGCAATCGAACTTTTTCCTTCAGTGTAATATGGGGATTCCATCAAAGTTTTCCTCCGTAGATAGATTGGACCGCGCATTTTGCAATGAGGAACTTTAAATTATGGCTCTGTTTAGGAACAACGTGTGCACCATAGTTTCCCTATGCACATACGTATTTTTACGGATGAGCCATGCAGTAATTGTAGTTCTCGATTACATCAAGAAGTCCAATTCTTCTCAAGAGCTACTTTTTACGCAAGTGAATCAGCTATCCCTCCGAGAAATCACTGATATTTTAAGAAACTCGGCCGACTCATCCTATCAACTCGTTCGAAATTAGTAGAACAATAAAATCACTCAGACACTCGTGTTCCTCGGTGACAGTTGACGACACGGGGCCCGCTCGAAAGTCCACTCAAAAGCTCCGACTTTGGAAAACTGAAAATCTGACTCACTCGTCCACGCATCGCGCCGTGGAGCCGCAGCAAAATCGACACGGATTTGTTTGCAATAGTCGAGAGTTTTGTTTTCTCGAGTCGAGGATAAGTTGATTTTCGGAGCGGCCGGCGCTGCTAGTGTTAGGTCCTAGCCGAGTATAATAACCGTTAAATCTGAGAGTCCACCGATTCCGCGAAATTAAACCCGACGTTTTTTTATCACGTCGAGAGCCGGCCTCCTTTCCCCGGATTACCTTATCGTTTTCGTTTATTTACGGTGGCGCTATGCGGCTATCGAGATCGACAGCTAATCCAGTTCCAGAGCCGCTCTTCCTCGTATAACTCCTCATAATTTTTATCAATCGAAATTAATGAATGAGGAAAGAACGCCGAGGTATACTGCCCCCCTCGCGAATGGATCGTAGTCGATAGTGGTTCGATGTATCGTTCGCTTCAAAACAATAGAACATAACCTCAGAAATAAATTTTAGGATTTAAGTCAGAAAAGTTGAAAAACAGGGTGTCTAGCGACCGGGAAAACCGGGAAATGTCAGGGATTTTTTTGTGTCAGGGAAAGCAGGGAAAATGCCAGGGACTCCGCAAAATTTCGGCATGTCATGGAATTTTATTTTGCAACCGATTTTCGTGTCAGGGAAATCGAAAAACACGAATTTTTCAGAAAATATTTCGCGAATTTTACTCGCACGGAGATTTCTACCCAAATTTCTGCTGATGTCTTTTAAGTTTTAAAAATTAGGCAAAAATATCTCGTATGAGGTAGGCATCATATATTTTGATATATTTACTACGTTATATTCCTGAAACATGAAAAAATTCTCACTTACATTTAATCAGCTCAGCCGTGTCTAACAATTAGGAATATTTTTCATTTTGGTCAGGGAATGATTTTTTCCGTTTGTCGGGGAATTTTAGTTTTTTTCCTGGATTTTAGGCCGTTTTTGTCAGGGAAATATCGTGGAATGGTTTTTTTCTTAAAACTGCAAGACGCCCCGAGAATGAGAAAATTCCTAACAATTTCACTTATCATTGCCATGTGGTATTCAAAATCAAAAATCTATCGCAAAAACTCGTTTTCACAAATTATTCAATTGAATTTGCTACTTTTACATGTTGAACCAACACTGAAAAAAAACACATTGGATCTAGAGTCCAGTCTTGAAAACATTGACAAGAAAAAATACTCTTGATTCAATCGGATTTTTGCTTGAATTAAAATGAAATCCGCTTAAATTAAGAGGCTCGGTTCTTGATTTAAGCTAGATTCTGATTGAATCAAGAGTACTTTTTCTTGTCGATGTTTTCAAGAGTCTGGACTCTAGATCCAATGTGTTTTTTCTTCCAGTGAATCGATATCGATACATCTCACGTATTCGATGGATCGAATACGACCGTGAATCCTCCTGGTGCGGCGGATGCGTGGTTTTCGGTCGGAGCCCGGAGGTCACGGCTCCGCCCACCTGAAGATCGGTTTCGGGTCTATCTTTAGATTCGAAACCGCAAAATAAAATACTTTTTGCGTGGATTTTTGGCGTATTCTGTTCTTGTGCCTCCTCGGTTGATGCGAGGCTCAATTACCATCACTCACGTTGGGGGTGGACCGGGACTCGGAGATAGTTACCACTCTTCTCCGCTCCTGCATTTCTGCCTCCACGTGTTCTAAAAAAAGACTTATAAACGGGAAGGATCGCCTCTTCTATCCTAATGCGATTTTTAAATTGGCGGGGGCGATGAGGAAGAAGAAGGAAAAATTGGAAAGAGGAAGAGAAGAATAAACACGCTCAGATCTGCCAATTCTTCCGTCTTTGTTTCTAGAATAAAAAGGAGCATTTTCTCCCTATAAATTAGTAATTTTTGTGGTAACTCATATCTTTTTCAGTAGATTTTTCCAAATTTAAATTATAAATATTAAATTTTTAAATGAATAGAAGCCAGTAAACAAACATATTCCGAAATCATTGATTAATATCTTTCCTTCACTGGAAAAAAACACATTGGATCTGGAGTCCAGACTCTTAAAAACATCGACAAGAAAAAATACTCTTGATTCAATCGGATTTTTGCTTAAATCAAGAACCAAGCCTTTTAATTTGAGCGGATTTCCTTTTGATTTAAGCAAAGATATGATTGAATCAATAGTGTTTTTTCTTGTCAATGTTTTCAAGAGTCTGGTCTCTAGATCCAATGTGTTTTTTTTCCAGTATTTGCTTTCGAAAAATTCTTCAAGTACTAAACCTTATTATTTTTCTCTTTTTTCTCTCGAATTATGACACTTCTAAAAACCGACTTTCTTGAAACGTCCCCGTAATTTTAAAGGCTATGCAGATGCTACACATGTGTTGATCGTAATCTACACTGTAACGCAAAAATTAGGTCCGTTGAGCTTCCTCGTGTGGTAGCCCGCAACGCAATTAAAAAAACTTCCAAGCCAATCCGTTATCTCTATCTTTTTTTTTTTTTTTGTTGAAAGTAGTTTACGCTGAGCATGCGTCCGAAAATTAAAGGTGATTTTGAGTCCGACGATAACCCACGAGCCTCCTCTATCCGTTCCACCAACCTTTGAGGATTAATCGTTTCGGATAAAGTTCAAATAAAGGCTGGGATTCACTTCTCAGCATCCTCTTATCATCAATGAGGTCAGTGGCGTGGCGTGAATAATCGATTATCGATATCTCGCCATTTGAAGCTATGCTAAATAATCGATTACTAAGGTGTCCGCAGCGAACACCCTGATAATCGATCTTTTTTCATAGGTTTAAATGGCATAACAATCGATATATCGCAATTCACGCCACGCTACTGAATGAGGTCTCTTCGAAAGGTCGTCTTGTCTAATTTTAGAGAAGTGGACAGGGAAAGTTAAAAACACTAGGCGGGGGTAATCGTACGATTTGATATGGTTCATTTTTTTTAAGCTGTGTTCATAGACACAACTGTTCGAAAGGAAGCTTTGTTGACTTTGCCCCTGTACTTTGTAGCATTTTGGGAATAAATTCAGTATTAGAAATAGGGAATAGTTGAAAAAAAATGTGTATGCGGCTGTACACGGGAAAATAAGGGACCTGAGCCTACAAAGATTCAAAACCGTATTTTAATCGACATTAAAATAATGGAGATGTTGCATGTGTGAGGGATTTGCGATTTGACCGTTGATTCTTATGTAAAAGTTCGCGAGAAACACGATGGTGCCACTGGTTTTCTCTGAAATCATATTCAAAGCTCAAAAAAGCTCTCAAAGTGAGGCCAAAATGGAGGGGATTTCCCACCCTACACTGAGAGTCTAACTCTCCATGCAAAGATAGGGAGCAAATACATTAGCAGGGTTGCCGTGTTTTCAGTTTTGGAGTCCCCAAATAAAGTGGCAACCCTGGCAATGTATTTGCTCCCTATCTTTGCATGGAGAGTTAGTCTTGATGGAGAGGTGGACTCTCAGGGTAGGGCGGGATATCCCCTCCACTTTCGCCTCGCTTTTAGAGCTTTCTTTGAGCTTGGGAGTTGATTTCAGAGGAAACCAGTGGCACCATCGTGTTTCTCGCGAACTTTTACATAAGAATCAATGGTCAAATCGCAAATCCCTCACACATGCAACATCTCCATTTAGTCGAAATACTTATAGTTCCCGATAAGTTGCCTCTTGTCGCGAATAACTTCGGAAGTCAGTTCCCGGTGGCTCCAACCGATTTCTCCGGGTCCTCATCGGATTCCCACCCGAATGCGGGAACATGAACAGCCCCGGCGCTATAGAGGCACAGGTTTGCCATGCTGGAGGGATTCATCGACTCCCGCCGAAGGGATTTCGTAAATAATACCGAATTCCCGGTCAAATTGGCAGCAGCGGAACAATACGTGGGACCCGATTGATGCGATGGTGATGGACGGATTCGCTATCGACTTTGGAGTTTCCGCGATAATATCTGTGTGAATAACGGCCGGAGGCGCATGCGGGACAATTGTATGTAAATAGCCGAAAACTCGGTCGGGAGGAGTTGGCTGCGACCGAATTTGAATTAAAGTCAATTGCTCGCGGTCGTTGTCGGATGCACGCGAAAGTGTTTTTCTATCGTTTAAGCGGTGATGTAGATATAAAACATCCTAAGTCAATTAGGTGTACTCTAGACCTTTTTAATCGCACGTGGGTGGGGGCGTCCAAAATAACGCCGAGCACTATTTATACCTATCCCAAACTCATTCCAGTGCTCCCATGTCTCGGAACCAGTACCGAATTTCGGAATTTTTGAGAATTTCCTGAATTTTTCCCGGAACTTTTGAAATCCCCGATGTTTTCCGGATCTTTTGCATTTTCCGGAACTTTCTCGGAACTTTTGACGGTCATGGTGTGGGAGAAATTAGAACCAACACTGGAAAAAAAACACATTAGATCTAGAGTCCGGACTCTTAAAAACATCGACAAGAAAAAATACTCTTGATTCAATCGGATTTTAGCTTAAATCAAGAACCAAGCCTCATAATTTGAGCGGCTTTCCTTTTGATTTAAGCTTAAATCTGATTGAATTAAGAGCATTTTTTCTTGTCAATGTTTTCAAGAGTCTGGACTCTAGATCTTATGTGTTTTTTTTTTCCAGTGAACAAGCACTGTTTATATCCCATATGCTCTTTCGAGTGCTCCCATTTCCCGGAACTAGTACCGAATTTCGGAACTTTTGAGATTTTCCTTAATTTTTTCCGGAACTTTTGATATTCCCAAAATGTTCCGGATCATCTGCATTTTTTTGGAACTTTCTCGGAACTTTTGAAAGAATTCCGGAACTTTTGACGGACATAGAATGGGAACACTGGCTCATTCACATCCTCCTCTTCATACCGCCTTTAATGGGGTCTGTCAGGTAGTCCTACACCCCCTCCTCTCCCCATCGGGGTGGCTCCCGAGCTCCCGAAGGTCCGGAAGGTCACATTTTATCGCACATCGGCAACCCGGCCGAACGGCGATAACACGAATCTTATCCCGTTTTCGATACAGATTTAATTGGTGCGAGGATGGGAGAGGCATCGAATTTGATTAATGGGAGGAATGTTGACGCCGCGGCCGCCTCTCCTTTTTCAAGTGTGAGCCGGTGTTGCCAAGTAGTGCAACGATCCCTTCCAAACTATTTTATAATATAATCTCGGTGGTTGAATCCGACAACGCCGACCGGCGGGACCTCATCCCTTGGTCGATCCCAGAGTGGCTCCAACCCCCTATCCCGTTCTCGGGAAGAACAGCGTATCTACTTTGTCTCCTCGCGTGAGTTAGGCGGTTTTTGCCGAGCACGGTAGCCGTTCCCGCAATCCCGCATACCGCGACTACCCCCAGCGTTGGATTATTAAGAGCATTGTGTCCTCCCTCCCCCCCCTTTATTGTCCGAAAAGTCGACGCTGCGTGAGGCTTTAAAAAAATCCGCTCTACCGGCACGGTGCGTGCTGTCCTACGGGCTGATTATTGGGATTATATCGCACATCCAAAAAGTATTCATTGACTGTTTCGTTTGGCCTGAGAAAGCGTAGGAAACTGCTACGATGTACGAAGGTGCAATTTTATTTAAAATCTCTCACGTGGTGCGTTTAAAATTTAAAAGAAACTATCAACATTTTTCAAGTTCTTATAATTGTTCGTATTGATGCATGAAGTAAAAAAATATGCAGTATACTTATCTTAAAATGGAAGTAACATGTTCATTTAAGTTTAGTAAGGGGAAAAATGCTTGAATTAAAAGGGGAAATTTTTACAAAAGAGAAAAAAAGATTCCCGTTAAAAGACTTTCTTTTCATATTTTCGCAGTTTGATGAGTTTTGCTCCTGCTGTATTGACGAATTGTGTGCCTTCCTTTTTTTAATTGCCAATACTCCTAGAGCAACATGTATCAATTGACCCTAATCGATAAAACCTTATCGAATTTCTGTAATCGTACGTTGGTGGAAAATTTAAAATCCGTCCGAACTCTATCATTATTTGATGTCGAATCGCCCCTATCACTTTCTCTCGTTTTATGTAATCCGATATAAAATAGGCAAATTTTCTTCTACTTCATTCGTTTTTTAAAATGTGTAATCATCATATTTATAATTTTTTTGTTTTCTTTTTCTGTTTTCAGGTGAGTTTTGCTAGAATTTCCACATAATCTGAAACATCTGATTTGTTGTGAGTTAAAGCCTAAAATTATAATCCTTTCTCGTCAAATGTAGCGCAAATTTTATCCTTTTTTGCGTGATCGTCTGCACGTGTTGTGCGTTCGAGTGTAATGCTTTGCTTTCAGCCTTAGATCTTTCGAGACTTTTAGAAGTTTTGCTACTCTTCTTTTCTCCGTCGTCGGTGGGCTGATCATTGAAACTGATACACAAAGCCATAGACAAAGAAGACACATGGGATATGGAGGGATCCTATTGGTGGAAGCGGTTGGTTGCAACGGACAAAGGATGTAGGTAATAGACTATCTAACGACAACCCACGAGAGACCCTTTAGTTAGTCCATCATTTTCTTCCTTAGTCTATAAGAACCACCCATCTCAACCAATAGGATCGCTCCATACTAACTATGTCTTCTTTGTCGATCGCTTTGTGTATCAATTTCAATAATCAGCTCGCAAGCGAGTAGTAGCATTGACGTCTAAATGCTTAGATTGTTAGTGAGAGGTCTCTGAAATGTTTTCTCTGGGACCATCCTTGTAACCTGACGTCATGTATGGATGGGACCTTTCACTGCAGAGTCACCCCGCACAATTGGACGTATTTCTATCAAACGGACCTAAGTGCCATAGGGGGAGAAAAGGAGAGGTGGGCTTGGATTGGCGGGTGTTGCGGAACGCGATGCTCGCTCCTCCTATACTCGCAATGCTTTTCCGTGGCGCTTAAGTGCGTTTGAAAGAACGCGCTATCCGGGATTCTAAAATCTTCAAAAGGAACTCAATTTGGCGCTTAGTTCCGTTTGACAGAAATACATCCAATTCATCGTGGGTATGCCAGAAAACGGAAGGGAACCTAACGGACGGCCAGGACATGGAGCGGGCCCTCGTGGTAGCGCGGCGGCCGAATCGAAGAGTTGGACGAGACGATGAATCCGTAATGGGAGTCTATTAGTCAAGAGGGCATAATCGTGATGCGTCCGCGGTCACCTCGGCGGTCGCGTGCGGGACGTCGGCGTCGCGGCGCCTCCAGCGCGGGCCGGCCGCCGCGCCGCGACGCGACGCGCGACGCCGAGGGAGAGGGCACAGTCAGGTCAGCGACGACGGACGCGAGTGTCAAGGTCTGGGCCGCTGTCGGCGGTCATCGGCACATCATCGCATCGTCCGCATCTCTCCACTCCGCGGTCCGGTCGGTCTCATCGGCTACGCCGGGTATCGCCTGTTCCTGCCGGAAAATGAATTTTCTCCTTTTCTCGCAGAGCTTCGGAGAAGAAGGAGCTGAAGTGAAAAATCGAAACGTAAAATGCATTTAAGAACACGCGTATAATTGTAAGGAGTCAGGAAGAATGGATGGAACTACACTGAAAAACTAGGCACGGGCTTTATAGACGGACTGTCCGTTCCGGGTTTAGAGGACGAAAGTTCCGGGTGCTGGAGCCGTAGCTTAGATTGCGCCGGGTGCTACACCGGAACTTTCGGCCTCCATGCCCGGGACGCAGAAGGTGTGTCCATATAGACTGTAAGTACGGCTTCCACGACCGGAGTTCCTTTTTCAGTGTATCAAACGAACAATTTCCCAAAGCTGGCAGCCGTGCGGGAAAACTACCTTTTTTTTAAAAATTGCGACTTAACTTTCTCCGATTTGAAAATTTTTCGAAATGCCCAATTTTTTAAAAAAAATGTAGCGTTCTTTGCGCCAAATGATGCAACGTTAATCTCTTTAGAGTACAGGGAAGAGAATCTACAAAGGGAGAGTACGGGCATGTCGGTAATTTTGAAGTTTTAGCTGAATTCGAATTAACCAGAGTAGTTCAATATTATTATAATCGATACGACCCGTCGCTTGTCAAGTACGGTTTTGACATAGTGTTCGCATAAATTCACTCATTTTGCGAAAAGCGCTTATTGATGAACATTCTTAGCCACTCGGGTCTGATATTGAAATCCGAAGATTGGCAGTGACATTTTTCGTCTTCAAAGGTTGGATGCCCTTTTAGGCCCTAAGAGATCCATACCTCGACTGTCCATAACCACCTCTTGAGTCAGTAACGCTTATTCCCCTACTTTTAAATCCATCGTAATGAATCGATTCCGATACACACCGATGTTTAAAATGCGTTCTCACGACCAAAGTCCCAACGAGAATCGGCAGAACGTCAAACGGACTTCGAAACCCGGCCGAAGCCGGCCAGGACGCTGCGCCGCACGGTGGAGTAGCCATTGGGTAAGCCGGATATGCAGTTTTTAACTAAAACTGACAATTTTGATGTTTATTCCGCTGCATCACTAACTTGAACGGGTGGTTTTTGTAGGAATTATTCCGAAAGAATGAATGGAAACACTTGGAAAGTTCTGCAATTCGTTTTATCGGAGCTATCAGCTTTTGAATCGTCCGCATTTCGTCCGACCTCTCCGATCGACTCTCTCCACCGCGCGTCGGTCGTCGTGCCGCGGCCAACCTAGATACCGCGCCGCGCATGCGCAGTGGAGGTGCGCCGCATGCCGTATGCGCATGCGCTGCACCGTTCTCGGTATTCGCCGACGGTGCCGCCGCAAAACCGCGCATCCGCCCGAAAGCTCGTCCGGGGAGTTGCGCGGTTCCGCCTCGGCGGGGCCGGACCTTCCGCGGCCTCGGCCCCCGGCTACGGTTCCAGGAAATTCCTGCCGGACCCCCTACTCCCCTCCCCCCCTCCGCCCGACCCCCGGACGCGGTGGTAATTCCCGATTCGGGCTGCCCGCGTTCCTCGCTCTTTCATCGCGCCGGAATCCGCGGAGATGGCCTCTCGTCCCCGTTGCCGGATCGTGCAGGAAATTCAGCCTTTTTCACCGCTAAACTCGACGTGTTACAGGCTGTTTATTTCGCGATTTGGCAATCTTTACGCATGGTTTTTTTCTGTCTCTCTTCGCCCGGCCGGCCGGCGAGGCGTAGCTCTGTGAAAAGTCGATACTCCCATACGGACTCCCTTGAATTCAATGCTAATGTACCGTATCGACGGTGAAAGTCGATAACCACGTATCTCGATCGTTGTGATTTTTATTCATGTTCACGCAAGGACATTCCCTCGAAATTTCATGCAAAAACAACAGGTCACGCAAGTATACAACATACTTGCCTGGATATTTGCGACATCGCAACCCAGGAACATGGATTACCTGTAAAATACCTTACTATTACAAACCCTTTATTGTTTTTAAAACATATCGCAGTTTTAATCCAAACAACCTCACTCCAACTTCGTGAAATTGACTCTAACAGTCAAATTTTTAACAAGAATATAGCTATAAAATTGGACTACATTTCGCAATGAGGTACCACTATTTCTGGCTTATTTTAGAAAGAACACATATGCCATCGGATTCCCTATGCAGAATGGTGCTTTTATGGGAGAGCCAGAGACAGTGGTTCCGTATTGCAAAGTGTAATCCAATATATGCTCCAAATTTTTCTCTTTGTATAAAATCAAAAGAAAAATCGATGGAATTTCAGTCAGATCTGCGCAATAGTTTCCTAGTAAAAAATACCTTTTACTAGGTGCAAAATTGCACCATTAGGTGTATATAAATTTGTACCTTTGGAAAATTCTAGGGAGCATAATTGCTCTCAGCTCAGTGGCAATTCCAGCAAGTTGGCTACACTGCTTTTCCTCAATTTAAATCTATTAAAATATCGATTTTAGGTGAGGCAAACTGCCCCATCAAGTTTAGATTGTTTTACATATATTTAAATGGAAGAAAAAAAGTGTTGCCAACTTTGAAGAATCGCCACTCTCTCAGCTCACGACGCATGCATGCTACTGCATGCGCTCTATCCAGCGGGATGACTCAAGATATAATCTTTCAAGTGCAGTTCCACTAATCGAGTCGAAGAATTTCCGGGCGGAAAAAATAAGGCAAGGTCACGCGGGGCACTCGTCGACTCTTCAGGCCGAATTTCGATGAGCCTCCGCGATAAGTGAACCGAGATCCGTTTTGTGAAAAGGCGTGTCTCGGCCACAGCCTGTGTTGGAAGTCGCGAAATGTGTCGCGCAGCTCTCGAGTGAGTTTTCCAGCGAAACGCCAAGCCAGGCCACAGACACGACTATTTCATTACGGAGGCCCGATGGTATTCCGCCGCGATTCAATGACCTTTGCCGCGATCCGTCCGTTACTTTTGAGAGCTCAAGGCTGGCCACGGACAGGCCGCACCCTCGGGCTCTCTGACGTGTAACGCCCTCGTGGAAACGCTTCACTATTTTCGAGATGGATTCTACTCGTGCGCCGAAACTGAGTCAGAGTGTGACCTCCTCCCGATTTTAAGAACTCGCATTTTTAGCAATTTCGGAATGGAAGCCCGAGTGTATTACACCTCAGAGTTTATTTTTCCCCAGGAAACCAAGCTGTATGAATAATTAGGAGTTACTTCCTTGAAAAGAGCTGTAAAAGCCGAGGTTACTCCGCAAGATAGGTGAATTCCGCTCCGCGTTCGTATCAGTCCAGCTTTTTGTTAGCAATCTACTCAGGTTTCAGAGTGAAGTACACTCTGGATGTCACCTTTAATTTTGCTCAGTGTATCAGACCAGAAATGCAATATTTCAGAGCTTCTTCACTTTCTCTTTCATTCACTCTTCATTTCATTTGATGGAACAATTAGGATGCAATTAGAGCGGCTTAGGAGTTAAAATAGTCGTATCACGCAATTTATTTTAACATGATGGATGAAAAACGAGCGACTTTCGTTCTAATCTTCGTGTTTGAAATGTCAACTTTATTTTTACTCAATTCTCCCCGGAAAAAGCAATTTTGATATTACCATTGAAATGAGTTGCATAAGTTACAATGTAGCCCCTCTTCCCCGCTCATGTCTGAATCACTGAAAACTGAGGCGAGAAATGAAGTTCGCCTTCAACTCGATGGATGCAATTTGAACGGCTCAGGAGCTGAAATAGTTGTATCACGCACTTAAGTTAAGTTTAGCGTGACGTCCGAGAGGACGAATGATTTCGTTGTAATCTTTGTGTTTCCAGTGACCATCGCAGCAAAACGTCCGGTAAATTTCACTCGAATATTTCCGACCCCGTATACCAAACAATTTTAATTGTGAAAATTGATGACCGTAAATTATAATGACCAGCTTTCGGCGATTCGAAACCATCGTGGAAAGTTGTAACTCTACTTCATGCACTATATGGCTCTTTCCAGTTTACAGCTGCACTGGAAAAAAAACACATTGGATCTAGAGTCCAGACTCTTAAAAAAAACACCGACAAGAAAAAATACTCTTGATTCAATCAGATTTAAGCTTAAATCAAGAACCAAGCCTCTTAATTTGAGCGGATTTCCTTTTGATTTAAGCAAAAATCTGATTGAATCAAGAGTGTTTTTTCTTATCAATGTTTTCAAGAGTCTGAACTCTATAGATCCAATGTGTTTTTTTTCCCACTGTATCTGGCTCTTTCTAGTTTACAGCTGGGGATCATCTCCAATTTTCGTCGTTAATCCTAAGACCAATAAACGCAGCCATTACCAGTGAGCCGCTACCGGTAGCGTATTTTCACCGCGAGTTCCCGGGAAAATTTAATTCTATCTCACGGGAGCCTTGGACAGCAAACTGTGAATACCTTTCCGCGAACGTTCATTTGTCATAGCCACGCGCACCGCGTATGCCACTCAGAGCTTGCGCTCGAGAGAGCATAAAGCATTTTACATCGTTGCCAGTTTTGTCAAAAATCCTCGTGTTCGCAATTTGCGATTGCATGGATTGTGTTCTATAGCGATGGGGGAAAAATAAATGGTCCATTGCAAATTCGAACTTTTGAAACGGTGGAAAATTTTGTAAAAAAACGTATGCTGACTGCTGAATGTTCTTCCCCCTATTTCGACTGCATATACATACAATGCGTTGAGAACCACTTTTTTCTGTTCATGTATGGAAGCACCTGTCTGCAAATGAAAACTGATTGACAATGCTTTGTTTCTAAACTGAGTCAGAAATATTGTAGTTCCTCCTCGCTGAATGTAGTTCAATTTTCATACGCAGTTCATCACATCGATGTAGTGTTAGCATGGTCGTCTAAGAATTTTTTTACACCATTTTCTTCCAAGGTGAGACATCAAACCGCATTTAACATTCATGAATCTTATTTTTTGGGCGTAAAGTACCGTGGCCTTATGTTAATGCAACAAAAATTGTGTCATTATTTTACACCAATCTCATCCCAGTAAATAATTACACAACACGCAGTGGTGAAGAGGAAAATTCAGGAATAGGTTGCTTGGCGTATGTTTTTTTTTTTTTTGTCTAGTTATACCTACAATAATTGAACAAGTGAAAATTGAACCTCAATATTAGTCCGGGTTTTCCGCTAGTGAAACAGTGTCTGATTCGGGGCCTATTTCCGGTACGTAATTAAGATCAGGGCGACTTGAATTTTTTCAAGGATAGAGGTAAATTTGATTTTTTAGGCGTCGCGTCTGCTCGTCGAAAAAAACAACGTGTTTAATTAGCTCTGCACCGTGAAATTAAATAGCTGCCCCATTAAATGAGCTTAACTTTTTTCTTTCCTTGATTTTATCAATTACTATGCAAATTAGTTTTTGCACCCATTTTTTTCCTTCTCTTTCTTTTCGTACATTATTTCCAAACATAGGAGGTGACACCCTGGAAACGTCGGTGAAATAACAGTATCCGTAACAAAGGATTTGCGGGTTGGGGATGATCCTGTGAAAACCAGAGAAAAGTTAGAGGATTTCAGCATGATTGTAATCGCAGAATTCGCAGCCCAGTACTAAACTATGCATGAAATTCTGATCATTTCACTTTTATTTATTTCTCATGTTTCACGTACGAGAACAAAAAACAGTTCAAAATAAAATGCAAAAGCAGATGAGTCCGGAGTCTCTCGAGTGTAAGTTGTATAATAATACTCAACACTGGAAAAAAAGAACACATTGGATCTGGAGTCCAGACTCTTAAAAACATCGACAAGAAAAAAATACTCTTGATTCAATCAGATTTAAGCTTAAATCAAGAACCAAGCCTCTTAATTTGAGCGGATTTTCTTTTGATTTAAGCGGATTTTCTTTTGATTTAAGCTTATATCTGCTTGAATCAAGAGTCCTTTTTCTTTTCAATGTTTTCAAGAGTCTGGACTCTAGATCCAATGTGTTTTTTTTTTCCAGTGAACCTCTGAAAAAGATGGTTTATAATTTTAACATTTTTCACAGACTCGTGAATTTCCGTGAATTTTTTTACTGATATATCAAATTTTTTGACACAAGATATATGCTCGGAAAACACATCAACGTTTTAACCTCAACATGACAGCGATGTCGGGGTCCGAACGGGAGCGTTTACAATCAGAACGATGCCACAGGAGCGGCGGCGGCGTTGGTAGTCGCAGCCCGTAATGACCGTGTAACTTGTCGACAATAATTTAATTACTTAATTAATTTACTGTGTGAGAATGTTCATTTCCACACCGGGGATTGATAATCTAATTGCTTCCCCGCATTTCATTTCATCGCTCTCTGCCTCTGTGCAGCGCTACTTTGCTCGATGACATAAAAGTACGGCGCGACGCGACGCGGGTTAAGAATCGCGCCGTAAGGAAATCGTCTTATATCCTTCGCGTTCCCTCTCACCGGCTTCTGTCGTAAGCTCTTGAGAAGTTGGGTTCGCGTCGAATGATATCCATTGTACAAGACAGGTACCCTTCGTGGTCTTTTTTTACCTGAATATGTCAAAAAAAAAAAAAAAAAAAAAAAAAAAAAAAAAAAAAAAAAAAAAAAAAAAAATTGGCATTTGTCTTCTAAATTACTTAGCACTCGTGATACAATTTGCTGAAATAAATCGAAAGGGTAATTTTCTTGCCTACATCGGACGTTTTGAAGAAAAAAAAAATATCACGCGTAAAGCACATTTTAGATGGGGACAATTGAAAGATCGGAAGACCAAGAAAAAGAAGAAAACAAAAAGGAGGAGATAGAAGAAGAAAAATGGAAAGGAGAAGAAGCAAGAGGAAGAAAAACGAAAAGGAGAGGAAAGAAGAAGGAGGGCAGAAAGACGATGCAAGAGGAGAGGAAGGGAATCAGAGGCCTCTTCTCACGTTTCTCCCGTTCCCGATATATATAATGCGTACTAATCTGCAATATGATTGAGTTCTATGATTTGAGTTCGTTCAGTTAGGTGTCAAATGCCCAAATACGTTGTTTTTCTCTAGCACAGCTGAGCATCAGTGACACGCGCGCGAAGATGCGAGGATAAATCGAATTCAGGTTCATAGTAAATTAGGCTTGTCTATGTCTATTGTCTTACGCATAGAACAGTAGATGATAAAGCGGACTTTTTAATGACGACAAGGTTACTCAGCACTGCACCAAAGTTCAATTGAATACGCACTTAGTGCAATGTCACGTCGTGCACTCACTCTCTGAGCCTTGTCTACAGCTTTCGAGGTGGCTCCCAGGGTATAGCGTGCGGGATATCCCCGCCATGGCTTGAACTTTGAGAGCTTTTTTTGAGCTTTGGAGTTGATTTCATTGTCAGAGAAAGCCAGCGGAACCATCGTGTTTCTCGCAAATTTTACATAGGGAATAATTCCTAGAGGTGGACTCTCAGGATATACACTGGAAAAAAAAGAATCTTAAATTTGCCGCCAAGAAAGTATTTCTTCTTAAATCAAGAATTTTGCTGGTTAATATAAGCTACTTTTTTGCTTAACCCAAGCATTATTTTTCTTGAATCAAGAAAAAGTCAGCTTAAAGCAAGATAAAGAAAATTTTTGGCGGCAAATTCAAGAGTTATCATGCTTGATCTAAGCTACTTTTTTTTCAGTGTAACGTGGAATATTCTCTCCATTACAGACTCAACTTTGAGAGCTGTTTTGACCATTGGAGTTAATTTCAGAGAAAACTAGTGGCACCATCGTGTTTCTCGTAAATTTTACACAGGGGCTATTGCCTAAACTGCAAATTCCTGACACGTGCCAAAGCTTCATCCAGCGGTCCCTGGAGGCGCAATCCCCGAATTCCAGGGACGAACGCAACGGGAGTCGGGCCCGGGTCCCGGCGTCAAAGCCTCGGCTGAAAAAGTCGTGATGATGCGCGGCGATAACGGGAGTCGGAGCGGGTGGTGGCGGCGTGACCTTTGGCGGATGCCGGCGGTTACGCGATAGCGCCTCTGTCGAATCGCGACGCCGACCGCCAGATCCGGCAACGGGCCTGCGAATCACGGTGGATCTCATCGTGAGCGATAAAACACACCGCCGCACAGTGGATCGATTCAATAGAAGAGGTCGGACATAATTTGGAAACTTTAAACGCTCATAACACCGTTTATACAAAAATTTGGGGTCCTGAAAGTGGTTCTGTTGGTTTTCTCGTGAAATTCGCTTTTAGAAGCACCCCTTATAATTTAAAATGTGAGGGAATAAACATCAAAATTTGCAAAAATTTAATGTCACCGACCTCTCAAATTTATTCGATCCACTGTGCGACGCCGCGCTGCGGTGGGGGCTTTCGGGCGAGCACTCGAAAATCCTAACCTCGCCAAGCCGAAGTCGAGAAGCACTCGTGTGACAGTGATGGGATGGACTGTCTGCTCCTTCATTCCCACCAATCGAATTTCATTTTGTAGATGTGACGCGAGTCAGAGAGAGGGGGTCTTAGATTGAACACTGAAAAACATTTTTGCTCGAGATCTTATCTTGACTCAAAACGTCGTTTCTTGTCGACGAAGGGGTCTTACAGGAAACACTGAAAAACAAAAAAAATTCTAGAGATATTATTTTGACCATAGAAGCGTAGATTCTTGTAAAAAAAAAAAAAAAAAAAAAAAAAAAACAAATTCTGGCTTTTTTATAGTTTAAGCCGTGTGGATTCAACTCAATATCATTTTTTGTGAGTTAAAAAAGCGTCGTTTTCCTATCGTTATTAAGTTCAAGTTAAAAAGAACGATGGCAAAACTACGTTTCTTTAACTTTTAAAAAAAAAAAACTGATTTCAAGTTAAATCCGCACGGATTTTGTCCAAGTTTTGTCGATCAAACTAGACGAGCAACCCCATTTTTTTCGACAAGAATAACGACGGTTTAAGTCAAAATAATATCTCAAGAACTTTTTTTTCAGTGTGAGAGTGTGTCAACTTTTTTAAATTTATTTTTTGTTTGATTTTTCGATATCAAAAAAACATTATCTTAAGGGAAGGAAAGAGTTGGTAACTGTATCCCTGGCGTATCTGAACGAAGTCTACTCTATGAAGGGGAGCTTGGTGGAAATGAAATCCGGTGGTTTTGGCCGCAACAGACGATGGCCGTAATGACCCTTCGCGAACAACGAACACCCCCTCCTAATATCTGCCTCGCTCCGTGAACAGTGATTACACCTAACTACGCCTGAGGTTTCGCTCGCTTCCTGAGTGCCCGCAGCCGGTTACGAAATCCAACTGTCAATGTTGCTCTTTTTTTTTTAAGTTTTGCACATCGATGGAGTCTACACTTGTGTTACGATGTCAAAATCTGAAACTTGAAATATTTTACGGATGGCGTGGAATTGGGGCGAAATTAGGTGCATATCATGAAGAAAGAGTGGATTATGGAAATAGGAGGGGAGATGTATATAATGGAAATCGCTTCATCTTTTATTCGCATTATTTGTCTCCTTCTTTTAAACTGTAGAAAATGATGGAGCGGAGGAGGTGGAATTAAAAGAGAAAGAGGAGACGGAAGAATATAGAAGACAGGAATAAAGAGAGAGAGAAATTAGAAGTAGAGGTGGAAGTAGAAGAAAAATAAGTGATAGCAGATCAATGCCCGCGGTTGGTTACGAAATCCAACTGTCAATGTTGCTCTTTTTTTTTAAGCTTTGCACATTGATGGAGTCTCCACTTGTGTTACGATGTCAAAATCTGAATCTTGAAATATTTTACGGATGACGTGGAATTAGGGCGAAATTAGGTGCATATCATGAAGAAAGAGTGGATTATGGAAATAGGAGGGGGCATGTATGTAATGGAAATCGCGTCATCTTTTATTCGCATTATTTGTCTCCTTCTTTTCCTTTTTCTCATTCTATAGTTGATGCCTCTTGCTCCTCTTCCACTCTTTCTTGTTTCTTCTCTCTATTATATATTCTTCTTTTCCTTCATTTATTGATCTGCTGTCACTTATTTTTCTTCTACTTCCACCTCTACTTCTAATTTCTCTCTCTCTTCGTTCCTGTCTTCTATATTCCTCCGTCTCCTCCTTCTCTTTTAATTCCACCTCCTCTGCTCCATCATTTTCTACAGTTTTTACTACATTTTTTCATCCACACTTACTTCTTTTTCTCGATATTTTTCCTCTCTTACCTTTTCTCTTTCACGAACTCCCATTTCTTGTCCGGCAGACACTTTAACAAACCCAAAATTGTGAATCAGAAAATCCAGGAGGTTGTAGCCCTGCGTTCCTTACAAGGCGTAGGTTCAGATTCAGATGTGGATCCAGCAATTTGGCAACACCGGATTCCCTCCATTTAAAACTATGTTAAATAATCGATTCCTGTCGGAGCACCTGGCCCCTCCAAGATTCGATACATTTCCATAGGTTTAAATGGAGAAAAACAATGTTGCCAATTTGCTGGATCCGCCAATGTTTAGATTGTTTTGCTCAAAATGATCCTGTTTGAGGACTTGGGAAGACTCCGCCGAAAGTTATCTCAAAAATCCATCGCAGAATAGCCGGAGGGCGTTGATCAAATGTGGCTGAAAATAACCGTCGAATATCGGTTTCGAGGCCAGAGCCCAAGAGTGACCATCAAGTTACGAGCGTTCCAAATCCTCGCTTAATGTGCTTCCGTAGCTATTGATAGATCTCTAATTGCCGGAGACTAGTTATGGTGGTGATGCAGGCCCTCGGAATGCAATGCAATCCAGTGCAATCAACCTGAGACTATTGCAACGTTCCTGGGAGCCAAGAAAAATTTAGTGGCCTGTACGCAGAAGGAAGTGCGGAGGATTTTGTAGTAGGGTTGTCTAGGTTTTGGCTTAAGACTTAAATTGACGAATGTGTTCAGATTTTTACCAACTGTTGAAGCTTTGAATCAAATTAATTTTGCAAAAGTCGGCCGGTCTTTCTGAATACTCCATCAACTCGTTAAGAAGATCTGAAATTCTCGGCAAATGATAGATCGTGAAGTATGATGAAATTAGTGTAGTCATCGCCCAAGTTTGATTCAATTTGATTCAACTAGATCTCAACTTGTTGTCGAGCGCGGAAGTCGCTATTTTCCACGTACATATTTTTGGAAATTCTCATGATGACCAAATTGTTTGATGTGACATTTTGATGAAAAAATGTAATTTCTAATCTTATTGTATTAGAAATATTTAATGAAATTTCGATGAAAACTTTTTTAAATCATTATACCCAATCGGGCGCGAAGTTCGTCCAACTCCTTATTCTGTGGCAATTTATACGTCATAAATGGCTGCATGTCAAAAGCGCGTTTATTTTCAAAATTCACAGTAAAATACAAGAGAGAGTAAGATGTCGCAACAAAAAGTACGTTTTTTCTACACCAGCGGGGCGATTATTGAAATGCTATCGACTCTATGTCGCCGCTTTGTCGTGTCGCGCCATCGACTAAGCATATGCTTAGTCGATGGCGCGACACGACAAAGCGGCGACATAGAGTCGATATCATTTCAATAATCCCCCCGCAGGCATCGATATCTCGTGTTTTAAGCGGAAATACTGACACTAAAAGTCAGCGGCGATTTTCGCAAGTTGCTGCGACCTTTTTTCATCCATCTGCATGCATTAAAAACAATCGATATTTATCGAAGCCGATACCATTTATCACCTATAATTGATTATTTTCATTCACTGAAAAAAAAACACATTGGATATAGAGTCCAGACTCATAAAATTATCGACAAGAAAGAATACTCTTGATTCAATTGGATTTTTGCTTAAATCAAGAACCAAGCCTCTTAATTTGAGCGGATTTCCTTTTGATTTAAGCTTAAGTCTAATTGAATCAAGAGTCCTTTTTCTTGTCAATGTTTTCAAGAGTCTGGACTCTAGATTCAATGTGTTTTTTTTTCCAGTGTTGGGTTCAAATTGAGAAAAAACAGTTGTGTCAACTTGCGAGAATAGCTGAGAGGAGTGCGCGCCTTGAACGACGGTTTTAGAAGGTGGTGGTTGGGGGCAAAGTATAGCGGAAGGTGGTGGTGAGGAGGGGGGGTTCTTCCGACCGAAAACCAATAAGATATAATGTAATCAGATGGAAAATCGGTGCGATTACGTAACGCTTTTGATCGGACCTCATTTCGGAGGAATTAGACGACACAGCTCACCGAACATCGCTCCGCTGCGCCACCGTGCACCGAATCATCACACCGCGACCCCATTGCTGCCAGCTGCCAGTCTCTCTGCAAGGAAAAATAATCGAAAACTCACGGATTATCGGAATATTCGATAAAAATTGAGCGGTATTTGGACTGAAGCGGAACAGAGAACGCTGAAGCAGAAACGGACGAAAGTCCTGTTTTGGAGGGAAAGGAATTATTTTAAAGTTGAACTTATTTTTATCGGGCTGCATTATGTTGATGAAATTACCTTTCTCCCGATCACTTTTTATCCGGTTCTCAGACGATAGCTATTTCGATGTTAATCATCATCATCAGGTCACTTCGACTTCGACTTCGGTAAACACTAACAGTCACATCTTATATTGTTAAAATTTACTAAAATTTTACTAAAATTTACTATAAAACACTTTAAAAACTCGTGGGTGCACCCGTCGCGAACGCGTTCTTAACGCCGGTGATAAGAACGCGTTCGCGACGGGTGCACCCACGAGTTTTTAAAGTGTTTTATAGTAAATTTTAGTAAATTAGTAAAATTTTAGTAAATATTAACAATATAAGATGTGACTGTTAGTGTTTACCGAAGTCGAAGTCGAAGTGACCTGATGATGATGATTAACATCGAAATAGCTATCGTCTGAGAACCGGATAAAAAGTGATCGGGAGAAAGGTAATTTCATCAAGGAAAGGAATTAGTCTGACAATGAGTAGTTTTGAGCTTGAACTTTATTCCTAACATTGAGTCTTCCGGGGCGGCAGAGTCGACCCTTCTGAGGTGAATGTGTCCCTCATACAGTTCATACATTGGACTCTTTTGTGGTGTATTAAACCAGCAATTTGCATGCTCATTTTGGAGCGCGTTTATTCCTACTCTAAAAGTACATTTTTTGTGATCATCTGAACGCAATGCTATGAACTTGACTCTACTTTAAAATTGAGCTTTTAAATTGGATGTGTTCATGCTATACGGAACTGTGTTTCATGCAATCCCTATGCACACAGTTCCTTTTAACGTAAATAAGTTCAGGTAGGAGCCATTTTACCTGTATTTGGCTGTTTTTTAGTGCATTTGACTGTTTTCCAGTGGTTAGCCCGTCTTGAAGCGCGTTTGACTTAATGCAGATTCGCACAACTTTTTTGACGATGTATGACCATTTTTGTCCAATTCGAACGGCATTTGATCGTTTTGTTGCGTAATCAGTCTTTTTTGACCATATAAAGATCATAACGTGATAGCACGCATGTTGTTTTATCTCAGCAGTAATTGAGGAGTGGAATTTCAAAATCTGTTAAGTGCTGTCAGGTTTTTGATAAGATTGTGCGCATGATTTTCTCCATGGTTACAATATAATCACCCTTTAAATCTTAAATCTAATATGGAATCTAATCTAATCCGAACTCTAATTCTAAACCTACATACCTTCGTCTCATGGACACTTTTTTAAACGATTTTCTCTAAATGCTGATATTATTTTCATAACTAGAGTAACCCATGCTTTACAACACTCACCGGCTCATATCCGGTTTTGAATTTCCACTCTTTAGCTGGTAACGCTTCAGATGGTTTGAATCTTCAATCTTTAACCACGGCGCTTAATCCAGTTTGAATTTTCACTCATCACCCGGCGTTGCTTATTAAGATGTTTTCAATTTTCACCTCTCACCTGATGCCTCCCTAGATGCTCTCAATTTTCGCGTTTCAGTTTGTGGCGCTTAAGGTGATTTCAATTTTCCCGCTTCACCTGAGGGCGCCTAAGAATACTTTTACTTAACAATTTTCCCTAAAGATTGGTGTTATTTTTATACCTAAGATATTTATTCCCAGACAAACGAGTCTCCATTTAGTCGAGAGAGTATGCACTTATAGCATGCTTAACAGCACATGATGTCTCTGGTTCGCTTTTGAATTTCCACGCCTCACCTAATAGCGTTAAAGATGATTTCGATCTCCCCTCTCTTCACCTGGTGGCGCTTAATGCCGCAATCAGACGCTGTCGCCGCAATCAGAATTTAGCAGCTGAATGTGGAAATCAACAGTCATCGCCCAACGGCTGAAATTTAGCAAATTCGAGTTATTTTCATCCAGATGTGTATCAAATCTACTCGAATAGTTCAGACAAATTCAAAATTGGTCCGATGGTTGCTCAGAATGGTTGCTGAATTTTGCGCGTCACGCGCAAAATTCAGGCATCGGGCCGATGACTTCCACATTCAAGCCACATTCAGCTCCCACATTCAGCGTGTGATTGCGGTGTAAGGTAATTTCAATCCTCCCCCTCTTCACCTGACGGCGCTTAAGATATTTTGATTTTGTATACTTGGCTCGGATCTTCGAGTGAGTTTCCGGCAACGCTGGAGCTCGGATTTCGGCATGCGTTTTCGAAAGCCATTTTCAGCGACTGCGACTCGGAGCTCGGGTCCAGGCGGCGCGTTCCGCGTTGCAGCCCACCGCCGCGCCGCGCGCCGCCGCCGCACCGCTTTCTTCCCACATTTAATTCATTGTTTTTCATTGTCTTTGCCTGTGTTTCCGGCCTTGCGTAGTTACTCATCCGTTCCCAATTGTAACACTCGTTTGTTTTTTCCTTTCCTCCTTCCAACTTTCCTTTTCATTGAAAAACTCTCCGGAGCCGCGCGCGCTCGCGCTCCCGCCGATACCGCGCTTTTCCTGCGTTCCCGATCGCGCCAATTTCGGGTGGAAATCGAAAGTAAGTCACAGATCCAGCCACACTGGAAAAAAAACACATTGGATCTAGAGTCCAGACTCTTGAAAACAGTGACAAGAAAAAATACTCTTGATTCAATCGGATTTTTGCTTGAATCAAAACAAAATCCGCTCAAATTAAGAGGCTTGGTTCTTGATTAAAGCTAGATTCTGATTGAATCAAGAGTACTTTTTCTTGTCGATGTTCTTAAGAGTCTGGACTCTAGATCCAGTGTGTTTTTTTTCCAGTGCAGTGGCGTGGCGTGCTTTGCGATATATCGATGGATCTACCGTTTAAACCTATGGAAAAGGATCGATAAACAGGGTGTTTGCAATGAACACCTTAATTATGGATTCTTTACCATAGTTCCATATGGGGAAATAGCGATAATCGATCATTCACGCCTCGCCACTGATGCAGTGGGCTGATTATTGAAATTGATAGACAGGGAAGACGAAACGAATACAATTCATATAGATGGTTTAAATAAGACACCATGTGTCTCGATTGCCGTGTTTCGAAATCTTCGCTCCTAGTTTATTTTTTTCGGAGAGGAACGAGTCAACATCATAGCTCGGAATATTCTACTGACAGAGAAGAAAAATCTAGGAAATTGTCAAGAAAATATGTTTTCCAAGGAAAAATAAAGTCTGACTGCAAGTCAACAACGTCGCAAACCGAGATACGTGGTCTCGCAATCAAGCCGTCGATATTTCGGAAATTGAAGATTTTTCTTGATAATTTTTAGATAAAATGTATTGAATCTTAAATTAAATTATCTGAAAAAAAATTCACCTATCCATAGCTGTTTTTGATTAGTTACTGTCTTTTAATCTGAATGAATAAACTCAATCCGTTTGACCCAACCCCAACCCATGCGGGTTGACAGTTCATCAGCACGTAGGTACCGTTCCTTATAGACAGTCATGCATATCAGTGTAAGTGGGAATTAAAGCATGAAAAAAGCATTTCTTCGTCCAACTGCCAACGTTGGATTGAGCTTAATTAATGTATGAGCATTCAAAGGACAATGTTATTTTCTTCATTTCTTCCCTCCACTTACTTTCGATGTAATCGTGCGCAGGATCAACAAAAAAACGAATGGAAATGAATTCAAACAGGTCAAGGGTTCCGGGTGTTCCTTACAGAATTCTACTCTTTTTGTTTATTTCTAAACGCTTTTTCAAACCGCGAATTGCTCTGGAGGAGCCAACAATTTGTCTTAATCCCTCACATCCAAATAAACCTGCCTCATCGTGATTGGTCATCCGAAGTAGATCATTACGAAGTTTGGTATTGATTTTGCAGTCAATAACATTCCTTCATTCTCATCGCATTTTTCTTTCTTTATTCGTTCTTCATTCTCATCAAGATTGGAACAAACGGAGAAAAACGCTCGGAGAGATCCTGATGAACGGACCGCCGTTGTGTAAGGCCGGTAAATTGTGGAGCATTTTCGAGGCGACAACCTACGTCACCAGAGACCTACATATTATACGACTGTCGCAAAAAAATGTCCCGCTCTCGGTATCTTAGCTCGTTCCGCAACGTCCTTATCACACTTGCGTCATAAAAGGATGAATTCTAAATCAATCGAAAATTTGGGACTTGGTTTCTCTTTTGACCGTGTGTTTGAGGAGGATAGTTGTCTCTCATCGAGAAGAAAACTTCTGTCACAGGTCAGGGACTGAATTTTTGGTCATTTTCAACTTCAGCGATTTCCTGATTATAGGTGACTGAAATTTTCGGTCAAAGGGACCGAATTTCGATAAGTTTAACCGATAATAGTTTGGACTCTGACCGAAAATGTTGTTCACCTGAACCGAAACAATTCGTTCTATAAATAGAACAGAACTTTTTTTCTCCCTGTAGGTACCGAACTTCGATTTAGGTAGCTGAGGTCCTCTTCAAAAATCTGGGTCTCATTGTCAGTATGAACAACATCCGGACAGAACACTGCGAGCCATTCGCATCGAAGTTTTTCTCTTTTTTTTCTTCTTCTTCTTCTTCTTCTTCTTCTTCTTCCACTACTACTACTACTGCTACTACTACTACTACTACTACTACTACTACTACTACTACTACTACTACTACTACTACTACTACTACTACTACTACTACTACTACTACTACTACTACTACTACTACTACTACTACTACTACTACTACTACTACTACTACTACTACTACTACTACTTCTTCTTCTTCTTCTTCATCTTCTTCTTATTCTACTTTTTTTCTTCTTCTACTCTTTCTACGTCTTATTCTTTTTCCTCTTCTGTGTGATTCACGTTCGGAAAACTCCTCTCCAAAATTGGCAAGCTACGCGTGCCTAGGGAGTCGTGAAAAAATGAATCATGGCTTTTGAAACGGCTATTGCTCGGAAAAATATGCGAGGGGACATGGCGGCGGCGCGGCGGTGAAGATAGTTGGAACGTCACTCATTTGAAAGATTAGTCGATTAGTTTGGCAATGTTAATATCCCGGGCATTCCATTCCATTGCGTTGCGATTGTTGACATTTGAGTCTTGCTGAAGGTGCAGCGCGGAGCTAGAGGAAAATAAGCTCCTTTGTTTATTCCTCGCTGACAACGACAACGAGCTATTCATTTATTCAATGCCTAATCCGCAGGAAACGCGAGCAGAGATAGTGTCATAATGCATCCCACCCGACATTCATTTTGAGGTCCTCGATCCTATGCCTTTTTAGAACCACGGGCAAATCTAGCTACCTCCAGTGGGGACGTCTAGAATTCTAGATCTCCCACCTAAAATCTGTGTTTCTCTCAATTTTTTTTCTGCCTTCTCCGCGTCCAGAGGACGATGGATTCGAAAATTTCCTTCAAACACTCTAATTGACAACTAGACAGATAACTAACAAGTAGCACAGCCAAGGTAGGAGCCCGGGGGGTCTGGAGGGTGTAGACCCCGTTCCCTTATATGACTGGAAAAAGTTCCTAAATAACTATTTTTTCTTGATCCTATGGCATTTCTTATCTTCAGAGCCCCATGAGACAATTTTGACCGTAGACCTCCCTCATCTATAAAAATGTTTGGCCGTGCCATGTCACCATGCAGAGTCATAAAATCAAGAAAGTATGTTTTCAAATCGACATAAGATGATAAACAATCAAACATGTTTGAACATTTATGAAAATTCAAACCTGCCACTGACGAAAAACCATATTCAACGTGTGTTAAATCAGTCCTTTGAAACTTATGCTACGGCTAAAGACCTAAATCAAGCTTTACAAACATCATTTTATCAAGACCCTGATAAATTCTTGAACTGTAATAGCATATAGTGTCCAATTTGACTTTAGTTTTCTTTGGTTTTTCGGCAAGTGTGGAAAGATCGAACTGGTGGACATAAAAATAATAATTTCTCACTTGTTACTTGAATTCAGAAACTGAAAGTGTTCCTAATATTTCCCCATTTGAAGCTATGGTGAGGAATCGATTCATAAGGTGTTCGTTGCTAACACCCTGTTTCTTTATCGATCCTTTTCCATAGGCACAAATGGCAGATCGATCGATGTGTCGCAAAACACGCCACGCCACTGCTCACAACGTATAGAGAGTTCGATGAGGAAAATGGGGTTTTGTAATTTAACCTGTCCAGTGGTCCAATTCTCAGCCAAAAAACTATTCTAGAGCCATGAATGCCGAGAGAAAGGCGAGCGACTTGCAGTTATTAATGTTCTGAAATCTTCGCATATTTTTGGCTTTAAAGTCTTCTCTGCGGTGTCTAGCTCTCCCTAGTTATTATTTTCAGTCTGTTTTCCTTATAGCTGGACTTCCAAGATGTTGCATTTATCAGTGAGAGAATATAGGTTTAAAACTAAAACCATGTCGGCGGGATACGCTCGCAGCGACACTCACATAAGGAAGAGAGTCACGTAAACATTCCTAGTAGAAATATCTTTTATATGATTTCTTATAAAGGAGTCAGAATTTCAAACAACATCCGTTCAATCCACATGGCTATCTCATTAGAATCAGAGAGTTTCCTCATTTTACAATACATACAATTACAAGTCAGTAGAATGAAAGAGGAGTCAAGTGTTCACTTTTTTATATTTGAAGAAAAAAAGAAAGAAATTAAGAAAAACTCCAATTTTCAGGTATATTCAGAGTTACATCGCGGTCTTATTGTGGTGATTATAACTATGACAGTGGATGCGTTTTGTCACCGATCTGTGACACCCTTTTTTACATGCTTTAAAACTGTAACTAAAAGTAATCACAGTAATAAAGTCAGGGAATACGGAAGTGGACAACAAATTGCCATGAAGAAACGAATTAAGTTGTTAATGGACGAGAGAGCTTTTATTTCAAATACTGTCATGCTCAGGAAGAACGCCGTATGAACTTTTCAATGTTCCCAAATTCTAGCTGATGGAAAAGTCATCTTGAAAGACAGTTATGCATATTTTTCCTTGACATTATTATGTAGGTATTTTGGATCAAATTCTGAGCAAAATTGTCTGAAAAGTTGGAAGAAAAATATCCACAATTTAGCCGTAAATTCGTAATTTTTCAAGAGAAATTTGGCAACGCCTGAAGATTTATACGTCGTTTTTCCGTAGCAGGGCAGAATAGGTTGATGAGTGATGAGAGCTGATGCGAGGACATGATTACCGCGATGAGAAATCATTAATCGATTTGATAAGAGAATTCGACAGGCAATGAAAAATGACAAGGCTACCATCTCGGTCAGGAAATAAAATTCACTTTTTTTTAGGTACATGTGTTCGCCATAAGCGGAGACAAGTGCTCATAACTTTTTTCAAAAATTATAATTTTAGGTATAAAAAGAAGCTTTGCAATATTTGCAGCTTGTACGGCGTTATTTCTTAGCACGATAGTATACTAGAGACGTTAGTGCTGAATTCCGAAAAAAAAAAAAAAATCAATAACACGCATTCACATGGTGTGAAATACTGTATTTCAACCGAAATGGGCATAAATTTCGTTTCACGGTTAAAAGTTCTGACTATCCGCGAAAGAGTGCTGACGGAAGCGGCCGACGGTAAACCATTCTACCGCGTTAAGGAAACACGCCGTATGAGCCATCAGGCGTTGTCAAACTTCCCCAATCACAATGACCAACTTATTCGAAAAGCTGTTAATATTTTCCTTCCAATTTTTCAGGAGATTTTGTTCCTAATTCAATCTAAAATATCTGAAAATTTCAAAGAAAAATATACATAACCTTCTTCGGAAATACTTGGTTTACCCAGGGAAATCCGGCAACATTGGAATGTTGATACGGTGTTTTTCCTCAGCTCCACGATCCCCTGGCCCGGTCTCGGAGAACGGAAGAACTAAATTGATAAGACAGTTTTATGCCAGGCAATTAATTAGTGGCTACTCACCTGAGCGGCCGTCGAGGCGGTCGGCCACCGTCCAGTCTCGGTGTCGGTCCGTTGGTCTAGCAAAAACAGCGTATCTACGTAGGGTTTCAATTGAGAGTTATGCCGTTTTTACTCAACACGGCAGTGGTGCCGTACCGCGCGGATGCACTTGTGCATGTAAATCCGAGTGCACAACGGAGTAAACTACCATTTTACAAGCGGCGCGCTCGTGCCACACAGAGTGCAAGGCCCCTCCTCATCTCGTGGTCAATTTCATTGTCTAACCTAGCCAGAGACAGTATATTTTCGAGAAAAGCTCGGAAAAATATGGGGTACTATTATACCAGTACACGCGCATTGTAATAGTAAATTGTATTTATACATTAGAATAGTTGAAAAATTGAACATTGTGGATGCATTTTGGGAGCTGCTTGGTGGCCCTCTTCTCGTCAACACAAGAAAAGACCAGAAAATTAAGTAAATGCTATCTAAATGCTTAGGAAAGCGTGAAAAGAGACCAAGTTTGCTCCATTCAAAGCATCCGACTATATAATCATGGATAGAGTATCATTATAGACAGTATGGCCACTGAAAGGATCCAAACCTGATTGGCTCAGCCATCTTCGGCTTTATGGAATTATGGAGCTCTTAGGACCTAAAAAAAAGTGCGCATGTTGTATGCAGATTATGCCAAAGTGTATACAACGAGGTTTAATTTGCTTGTTAAACCGTGAAAGCGCATATCGACGGTGAAACTACCAAACCACGTATCTCGGTTTGCGACGTCGCAGACTTCCTGTCATACTTTATTTTTTAAATGAAAAACTACTTAACAGCCAGTCTTGAAAATTTCTGTAATTTTTCCTCTTTGTGCGGAGAAAATTCCGTAAAAATTTCAATGAATGATATTGATTTGGTCTACTTCAAAAAAATAAAATGTGAGCGTAGATTTTTAAACACCGCAAACGAGATACGTGGTTTGGTAGTTTCACCGTCGATATTTAAACGTAAATACACAGTTTTGAACCCAATTTTGTGCATTAAATTTGAAAACAATTATTTAACTTTAACATCTTTAATGACAAACTTTGTAACAGGCGCAGCAGGTGATAAACGTCAAAGGTTGCGAAAATCTCTTCTTCCCTACTTCCACCCTGATTCGCCGCCGTTTTCCTCCATCCTGAAGCGTCTTCATGACACTCAGCGGCCAGAACCTCTCAATAAAGATGCTCTAATCGCGGAGACTCGAACGCAGCAGCAGAAAAATAAACCAGTCGCATCTCGACCGTTTACGTTTCAGATATTTTAAAATGTTTTCCTCGTATTTCCGATTAGTCTACCTGTATTCGGATTACATCATCCGGTACGAATTCTTGCCCGGCCACCTCCCCCTTCCTCCACCCCCCCCTCCCCACCCCCTCCCGACGCCAAGACCCGCGGGTGAGATCGGACGTCCACTGTCAACCGAGAGAAAGGTGTTCGGGGAGCCACCCGGGGGAAGGGGGGGGGTCGGCGGCGAGGGGGCACCTCAACAAGGGGGCCCGGCCCCCGGCTCGGGTCGAGTCGCGGGGCTAACGGTATTCGCCAGATTCGAATTCCTGCGCGTGGCGTGGCGCGTCTCTTTCGCTCCTTCGCCTCCCGACCCCCCTCCACCCCACCGGGTTCTTCGCTCCCCCCCCCCCCCCCGCCAGGCTCCAGAAAAGCACTCGGGTTCGAGCCGCGCTTCGCAGGTATTCGCGCGAGGAATGGGGTCACGGCGTGTTTTTGAGAGCGGCGTTTTGTACCTTTTTAAAGGTTTTCGTTTCAGTGAACGGCCAAATTTTGAGGGTTTCCTTATTATGTACAAACTATTCTCTGTCCTTTCCTCTCCTTTTCCTTATTTTGGGCAGGAAAATACAAACTTACTCATTTCTTCCCTTGTTTGTTTTACAAATTCACCAAATTCAGAGTGGGTTTACCTTTTTTTCTTCTTTTTTTTTTGAAAAGAAATTCAAATGAATTTCCTTTCTGACCGAAAGTAAAATATGCAAAGGTTCAATTAAAATACCGTCCACAAGAAGTCACACGAATTCTAAAGAATTCAATATTTTTAAACGTAATGATCATTTGGTTTCTTGATGCTTGAAAAGATTAGAAATATTAGAAAACTCTCTTGTAGCTACTGGGCGTTTCAAAAATAGATTCAGGTTAGGAGGCTTTGCAAATTTTCATTTATGGTTCTAGATGTAGCCTCCAAAAAGGCCTTCATAGAGCAGATTCGGCCAAAATTTAAGTAGCGATCGCCTAGCTTCTTGTCCCCCTCGCCCTACCGCTCACTCCAAGATTTTATTTGGCGATGTTACTGCTGCATTTTGGCACATGACTGACACAGAATTTAGCCAGAATTGCAAAAAGTTGAATTAGCGACATTTGGTACTTTATCATTTGACTCAGCGGAGATGGATCCAGAATCAATCCCCAGATTCAAGATTGGAACTATCCCGTACCAATGCGTGAGTGCGTATTTACCCACGTGCTGAGACACGGAAAGACAAGCTTTCTCGATGACGAATTCCGGACGAAGTGCAACGGGTGCTGCGGTAGGCGGTAAGGCGGCAGGCCGTAGGCGTAGACGCTCTGGATTGCACTAGGCCAATGCTGTACGCCGAATGCAAGTGCCGGCCCAGCGCAGCGGTGGAGCGCATATGCGCCGGGCCGGGCCCCTCGAAGCCCGGGCCATGCGCGGTGCATATCCTTCGGTCTCGACATGACTCATCATTCACCATGTTGAGTCAGCAATCACCGGCTGATGACTCTCGGGAAGGAACCTTTTGTTTGATGAGCATTGTTGCCTCCTCCTTGCCGGAAACCGTTTCGCAGGCAGAAAAATTATCCGTCACCGTCCCACTGAAAAAAAGCCCCCCCGCACTCGCGCTAGTACCCCGCGTATTTTCAAAACTAGACTTCCAGGAATTCACAGAGTTGGAAAAAGTGGCTGGAGAGTGGATCCTCCAGTAGCCACACTCTCCATGTAAAGGTACTCTTCGTGCACCAGTAGGCTGATCGTTGATATTGATAGACAAAGCTATGGACAGAGAAGACAGAAGCTTTTTCGCGCCTTGAGGAATCCCGATATTCCCAGGTCTCAGGCACTATGAGTGAAGTTAGTGTCGTGATTATGTAGACACGTGTACCCTTCAGGGCACTCTCTTGAGGCTTATTTTTGAAATCGATAGACAAAGCTACAGACAAAGAAGACAAAGGGAAAACGAAGCGATCCTATTGGTTGAAACGGGTGGTTATCACGTACACCATGGGTTTACTTACTTTCTTTTAAGCTCTCTAACCTCCTAATCGTGTAGGAGATGAATATGAACATGATGAATTTTTCATCATTTCATTCTTCGGAGAGTTCAACGCAAGGTTAGAAAAGGAAGCATCGAAATCTGAAGGTGCTAATACGTCCATGTTCGGTACTTAGGGTGGTTCTTTTTTACCACCCTCTTCCACTAATATTCTCTCTATTTTCCCATTGTCTTCTTTTTCTTTTGCATTATTTGGCTATTAATTTCAGTTATATCCTGTAGCTAGAGATGTGACTAACATCAATTCAATCACCTTTCCGTCTGACTCAAGACTAATGGCCATCCCTTTAGTTGGTTCAACTAAACTTCCGACTGGCACTAAAATCAGCCGAGAAAACTGTTAACTTATCATACTTTTTTCCTCCTTTTTGTTCTATTACTTTGTCTGATAATTTAAATTATCAGCCTGCAGCTATAGGGGTGTAATCAAGTCACTCTTATTTCACTGAGAAAGAGGAAAAAAAAAAAAAAAAAAAAAAAAAAAAAAAAAAAAAAAAAAATCTAGAGTCCAGATTCTTAAAAACATCGACAAGAAAAAATATTCTTGATTCAATCGGATTTTTGCTTGAATCAAGAACAGAGCCTCTTAATTTGAGCGGATTTCCTTTTGAAGTAAGCAAAAATCCGATTGAATCAAGAGTATTTTTTCTTGCTAATGTTTTCAAGAGTCTGGACTCTAGATCCAATGTGTTTTTTTTCCCCCAGTGAGTCAATCACATTTCCGCCCGACTCATACCTCTAGTTGGTGCAACCGAACTTCTGGCCGGCGCCGAAACGAGCCAAGGAGAATACAGTCGAAACTGTCACACTTTTTCCGTGTTTCCACGCGGTTGACCTTCTTTCACGAGGCTCAGAGCCTGGTTTTCCGGGAATCCGGGCGGGCGTTTTGGGGAGTTTTCCCGGCGGCGCGATGACACGGTCCGGTCGTCGGTGGACCGTTGCTCCAGTTATCCAATGCGGATTCCGTTTTGAAAGTCTTTCGCAATTCTTCTCGCTGCTCAACGAGTCGATTAATTACTCCTGCCGCCGACGCGACGCGAAACGCGGCGCAGCGCGGGTCCCGGGCCGGGCGGGGCGCTTTCGCAACGATTTGGTTTGGGGCGACCCGCGACTCCTGCGCCACCATTAGCTCCGGGCGCCGGACCCCGCGCTCCCTCCCGCCGCACAGTGGATCCAGTCGATGGAGATGTTGCATGTGTGAGGAATTTGCGATTTGATTGTTGATTCTTGTGTAAAAGTTCGTGAGAAACACGATGGTGCCAATAGTTTTCTCTGAAATCAACTCCCAAGCTCAAAAAAAGCTCTCAAGTTGAGGCCAAAATGGAGGGGATATCCCACGCTATCTTGAGAGTTCACCTTTACATCAAGGCAAACTCTCCATGCAAAGGATAGGGAGCAAATATATTGACAGGGCTGCCACCTTATTTGGGGACTCCACAACTGAAAACACGGCATCTTTGCTAATGTATTTGCTCCTTATCTTTGCATGGAGAGTTTGTCTTCATGTAGACGTGGACTCTCCGGATAGCGTGGGGATACTGGGATATCCCCTCCATTTTTGCCTCATATTGAGAGCTTTTTTTGAGCTTGGGAGTTGATTTCAGAGAAAACTAAACACCATCGTGTTTCTCGCGAACTTTTACGTATGAATCATTCGTCAAATCGCAAATTCCTCACACGTGCAACATCTCCATTTCCTTCTATAAGTTGCATATTTTTTTTTTTGGGGGGGGGGGAGGAAGGAGGAGAGAATACGAGTTTTTTTTCCTAGATATTTTCTTGAACTTCAGAAGAAATTACGAACAAAATTATACGAAAAATTGGACGAAAAATATTCATGAGCTCACCAGGAAATCCATTTTTTATCAAAAGAATTTTGGCAACGTCTGAAGGTTCATACGGCGTTTTTCCTTAGCAAGGCATTATAACTCCGATATTACAAAATTTGAGGTTCTGTAAGTGGCTCCATTGGTTCTCTCGTCGAATTTTCTTTTGAAAGCACTCTTTGAAACTTAAAATGTAACGAAATAGACATCAAAATTCGGTTTCAGTAAAAAATTTCATGTTCTACCTCTGTAATTGACTCGATCCACTGTGCGCCGCGGCACCGATCTGATCTTCCGTCGCAGAAACTGCCCGACGTTGTTTAAGTGTGACGTTATTTATCTCCACCGATGAGAACAGAAACAACAGCCTGATCTGACGTGACGTTACGCACGCTGCCCAGAGATGAAAAAAGCCCTCCACTTACTTATCTGAGCAACGGTGGAAACTCTTACTCTCGGAGGTTTAACATTTTCTACAGGCTGATAATTGAAAGTGATAGACAAAGAAGACATAGGGACTATTGAAGGATCCTATTGGTTAAAATGGGTGTATCTTGTAGTGCACTGGGAAAAAAAACACATTGGATCTTGAGTCCAGACTCTTAAAAGCATCGACAAGATAAAGTACTCTTAATTCAATCAAATCAAGAACCAAGCCTCTTAATTTAAGCGGATTTCGTTTTGATTCAAGCGAAAATCCGATTGAATCAAGAGTACTTTTTCTTGTCAATGTTTTCAAGAGTCTGGACTCTAGATCCAATGTGTTTTTTTTCCCAGTGTGTAGACTAAGGGAGAAAATGATGGATGAAATGAACCCCAGCGGGTTGATTGTTGAAATTTATAGACAAAGCGATAGACAATGAAGACGCAGGAAGTATTGAGTGATCCTATTGATTGAAATTGGTAGCTCTTATAGACTAAAGGGGTACATGATTGGACTGTCTATGGAGTCTCTCGTGGATTGCCGTTAGTCTACACCACTTCATTTGTCTATTGCAACCACCCGCTTCCACCAATAGGATCCCTCCATATCCCTTTCGTCTTCTTTGTCTATAGCATTGTCGATCAATTTGAGGAGGTGCGGAAGGATGCGTCAGCTAAAATGAAAGTACTTTTGCTCTTCTTGCTTTCGACTATGGTTGCACGATCAAAAAAAAAATCAAATAGCGAATTGAACGATTAGATAACAGGCCTGGAAGCTGGTAAAAATCCGAAACCATCAGAATTAACGGTCAACCCAGCGAGCAATAAAACACTAAGTGGTTGCAAAAACCGTCCAATGTACGCTTTTGCGAATGATTTCAATTGCGGTTTCAGGCCGCAAGCGGTGTTGCCGTACCGAGCTTCAAAAAAGGTCGGCAATTTTGTAACAATCGTTGCCAAATCACGATTTTTCGGGATCGGCACATCTATTTCTTCCGATTTTCAGAGACTTTGGCGCGCGTCTAAAATTTTGGAGAAAAAAATATCCATAACTTTCTTCCAACACTGGAAAAAAAAGTCGCTTGGATCTAGAGTCCAGACTCTTGGAACAATGACAAGAAAAAATACTCTTGATTCAATCGGATTTTTACTTAAATCAAGAACCAAGCCTTTTAATCTAAGAGGATTTCCTATTGATTCAAGCAAAAATCCATTGAATCAAGAGTATTTTTTCTTTTCATTGTTTTCAATAGTCTGGACTCTAGATCCAAGCTACTTTTTCTTCCAGTGAAAGTAAATTTTTCTGAGAGGAAATTTGGAAACATCGGAATGCTCATACGGCCTTTTTCCTCAGCACGACAGCATATAGCCGCGAAAGTGAGGCGTGGTTTGTCTGCACGCAACGTTTCACATTCGAAATCCAGCTCCTCTAGTTACTGGGCTTATTCGACTACCCACGTTGAGGTCGGGGGCCAAATCGTCGCTCCTCTGACAAAAGGACGTATCGCAATTTCCACGTGGACCCTGTTCCCCGCGTAAGCCATGCTTACTGGGGCTCATACGGAAACCGAGATATTCACTTACGTCAAGAGGAGGGGCGTAAAAATGCTCATATCGGTTCATCTCGGTTTTTGCGTTTTAAGGAAAAAACGGCAGTTTCGCGCTCGTAATTGAATCGCGAGCCCCGCTAATGAATGCGGTAAGTAAGGAAAGTAGTATGCTGCCGTCTAAGGAAAAAACGCCGTATGAGCCTCAGGCGTTGCCAAATTCCTCTGACAAATCATTATTTTTTCGGAAAATTTTTGAATATTTTTCTGCCATTTCTCATATAATTTTGTTTGTAATTTGATGTAAAGTGTCTGAAGATTTCAAGAAAATACTCATAATTTTCCTCAAAAATAAACATTTTATTGAAGGAAATTTGGCAACTCTTGAATTTTCATACGGCGTTCTTCCTTAGCACGAAGCGCGCGACAGAGGGACTCGCATTCGCGAAAACCGCGGTCAAGGGATCCTAGACGAAGCGCGCTTCAATGCGTTTTAAATTAATAGACTCCGCGCACGGCATCCGAGAGACAGACGCGTTTAATTTTTGACGCCGCGTGAATTATTTTTCTTCACTCGTTTTCATTTCGTGTCCGGAAAAAAATGAGCTCCTCGGGAGCTGTCTGGAATAACGCCAGTCAGGGATTTTTTCTCATCCTTTCCGATTTTTCTTCCTCTTCCTCTTCTTCCTCCTCACTGGAAAAAAACACATTGGATCTAGAGTCCGGACTCCGACAAGAAAAAATACTCTTGATTCAGTCAGATTTATGCTTAATCAAGAACCAAGCCTCTTAATTTGAGCGGATTTCCTTTGATTTAGAGATACAAAGAGCTTTTTGATTATAACTTCTGAACGTTTTAAGATATCGATTTGAACTTTTTTCAAACGAAAGTCATTACAGGAGATTTTTTTGTATATAATGTTTAATAGTTGGGTCAATTTTAGACCAATTGGCCTGTCAAAAATACTCATAACCTAACCTCAAAATTACCGACATCTCCGCTGGTGTGCACTCTCCTAACATCGGTATACTTCAGTGTAAACAATGGAGCTGTGGAGGCGATCATTAATTACTTCATCGCTGGCGTTAGCATCGATTATTGATTATCGGTTTAAACGGAGGGAAAATAGCGTTACCAACCTGCGCGAATCCCCACTGCATGCCAAACGCCAGAACCTCTAGAGCCGCAACTCGCCTCGCGTGCGTTTCCAGTGACAATTCGAGGATTTTTTCAGAGTTTAATCGCGCAAACACGGCACGGTTAACCGTGTCATGACGAGGATAAGCCCTTTTGCCGGATCGGAGGATCCTCGCGCCGCGCAGTGGGACGAATTCATAGAAAGTCGAACAAATTTAGAAACTCTCAAATACGAAGAAAGAAAAGGAGTTTTATTGGTTTTCTCGTGAAATTACTCTTAGGAACCCCTGTTGCATTATATTACGACGGTGAAACTACCAAACCACGTATCTCGGTTTGCGACGTCGCAGACTTCCTGTCATACTTTATTTTTTAAATGAATAACTACTGAACGTCCAGTCTTGAAAAATTCTGCGATTTTTCTCTTCGTGCGAGAAATTCTGTGAAAATTTCAAGAATGATATTGATTTGGTCTACCTTAAAAAAATAAATGTGAGCGTAGATTTTTAAACACCGCAACGAGATACGTGGTTTGGTAGTTTCACCGTCGGTATCTCGATTTCCACGTGAGCCCTGTGCTCCGCATGACTAGAAGCTTTCCGCGGCTCATGTGAAAGTAGAGATACGCCCTTACGTCGGAGGATCGACGACTTTTCGGACGAAGGAACGTAACTCCATTCCAAAGTTGCAAAATTGACTCTAACAATTCAATTTTTTACAAGATTGTACTCGTGCAATTTTTGTCCAAATTTTCTCTGATTTTTGCATGAGATCGGAGGATAAATCAGTGGAATTTTCAGCTAGAAAAGCCCGAGATTCTCTTAGAAAAAATGTAATTTGCAAGGTGAAATTTGGCAACATTGAAAGTGGTTACGTTCCTCCGTAAGACAAAACGACGAATAGTGACATTAAACATAGTGAAAATATCACAATTGAATCAGTGAGAACGAGAACAATCCAACTCGAAAAAATGAAAATAATCAAGACACACTCAAACTGCATAGGAGGTGAGAAGTTAGTCGAAGAAGAACATTTTTGGAGCCTGAACGCAAGTACTCAAGGATACTTAAACCGTCCAAGTTGGAACAGATATGGTAACTCAATTACCTTTATGAAACTTGTCTGTCTCTAGTGAAAGAGAGCATTTTCGAGTTACCGAGTTGGCGTGTTTTCGTTCTCACCGATTCAATTTGCAGTTTTAGCAAGAACTTTCGTGTACGAACTATCCCGATCCCTCACTGTGCGACGCCCCCTGGGCCGGGCGTCGCTTTCCCGCCGAGGCCTGGCACCGCAGGACGCCATTGACGTCATCGCAGATGGGTCTTGCATTAGACCGAAGGCTGAGAGCCGTGGAAACACTCGCTGCCCCCCGCCCCACCGATGACGTCATCGTTAAGTAAACCAATATCCTTGTTTTGGACGCTCATCCTTTCTGCGCGGAAACGGGGGGGGGGGGGGGGGGGGGGAGCGACGACGCAGGTGCGAGTCGACGAAATGTAAACCTCACCGGGGTGACACTTGCACACGAAAAAAGTGATCGGTTGACCTCGAAATAGTGGAACGCGATTTTGGTGTGACTTGGGAGATTAATAATCAACAATCGGAATTAAAACGTATTAATGCTCGGCTCCTATATTTGCGTGGTCATCTCCAAGGAGCACGTTGAACATCACTGACGTCACAAGAATGACGTCAGACACATCGAGGGGGTCTGTTTAATATCACAAAAATTAGAATAGGGGTGCCTAATACGGAGGGAGAGGGTGACGCGGAAGGGGGAAAATAATCGGAAAAATCACCGAGTGACCGCCTGAAGTAGAGGAATAGTGAGAGCGTTTAGAGGTACCCAACTTACGCTTGAAAGTACGTTAGAGATCCCTGACGTATGAGGATGGGCGAGGGGGGGGGGGGGGGGGGGGAGTAAATTTCGAAAAAAGTTCCGAACGTCATTATGGGCAGCCAGTTTCCTACCGCGCCTATGTTCTTTCACACAAGATATCTCAACCAGCAAATTTTACTGCGGCATGAAAATATTGTTTTGCAGTGAGGAAATTTTCGCTGTTGAAACTGAATAATCATCTAGATCGCCAATCGGATCGCGTTAAGCAGAAAGGAACCAAGCCACACCAGCTGTTGCCAGATTTAATCAGCAATTTCATTTTTCATAAGAAAACGGTTGTGCGGATTTTCCTGCAAATTTCAGTGAATTTTTCCCATAGGACGAAGCAAATTCCTCGAAATTTTCAAAGGAATCCGCACTAAGTTCTCTCGTAAAAAATTAAATTGGCCGGATAAATTTGGCAATAGCTGATGTGGCTTGGTTCCTTTCTGCTAAATGCGGTCCCAACCAGAGATTAACGCACGCGACCTTTTAAAGTTTTCTAAAAGCCTTCTTTAAGACGAATTCAAGTGCAGTGACGAGGTGTAATGCCTCCCGCACTACGCACTTTAAAATTCTGTTCGGTGCTGTAATCGCCTCATCTCTTGACGTTACGATTATTTGGGTCAGCGCTAAAACGAAAAATGTGGAGAAGACGATTTTCTGTCGTGTAATAGATCTAATTTTTTCAGACCTCGTGTAAGAATTATTTACACACCGGCAGCAAACCTAACACACTTGAAAATGATTTCATTGAGTCCGAAATCCGTCAGGCAGAAGACTCACACGAGGCTGGCGGGCGTAAAAATGTTTATGTCATGTTTCAAGTTTGTCGAATGTTGAGAAATCCAATCCTTTCGCTGACGTTGTCCGCTGCGTCGGAAGTGGCGACCCGTCAACAATCGACTGGACGTATTTCTATCAAACGGAACTATGTGCATTGTGACATGAGCCCTGTTATGCATGCATTCTTATGGGTCTCGGGGCTCATGACTTAATGCACATAGTTCCGTTTGATAGAAACACGTCCGATTCATCCTCGGTTCACCCGAATTCTGCGAATTTTTCCCGCTTTTCCTCGCTGCGACGTCAGCGAATCAAATCGGGGACACCAACCTCTGGCGAGGAACCGCTCGTCCAGGGCGGAGCTTTATGCACTCTCCCCCTTCACAACGCCTACTTTTGAGAATAGAAAAGAAGAAGGAAAGAGGCCGGAATGAATGAATGAATGAATGAACGATGAACGAGTCCAAAAAATGTTCGAGTTGGTTTTTTCGTTTTTATCGATCAGCAAAACTGGACGATTTCCGTTTCCTGTCCAACTGGAACTGTCGACTCCACGGAATGCACTTCGTCAGACTTGGGAGAAGTGAAAGGCTGAAATTTTGCAAAGCGCTCGTTTTTTCATATGTTTAATTTTTTTTACTTGTCCTATTTTAGACATGCCGTATGACTGCACAATTGAAATTGAAAACTGCAGTGACTCAAGGTATGTTCGATCACTGCTGAGATCGCTCAAAATTTCACATCAAATCTCAAAATGTCTCTTTAATTTCATGAAAAATAGTCTTAAATTTCAATTTTACGATGTTTCTTTGAAAGACCGGAAAATGTTACATAAAATGTCGCGTGAAATTTCAAATTCTTATTTCTCATGAAATTTTTCGTCTTCGGTCCGAAATAAGAGAAATATGTACTTGGAACCTTTCTCACCCGTATTGCATCAAGCTTTCAGTAGCATGGTGTGCATTGCGATATATCGATTGATCTGCCATTTAAGCCGATGGAGAACAATCGATAAACAGAGTGTTCGCAACGGACACCTTCATAATCGATTCTTTACCATAGCTTCAAATGGGGAAGTACCGATAATAATCGATCATTCACACTTCGCCACTGACTTATTGAAACTCCGTTCTTTCATGAATTCCTTGCGTAATACTCAACGTCTCATTTATAATTTCGACCGTCGTTGAAAAGTCGAAGCTTAATTTTTACATCCTACCCTGCACGGATCACTTCCTGCACGAGGATTAGGAGATGAAGACGGGCATGTTGAAAAATTGTAAATGCGCAAAGCTCGGGGCTCGTCTGATGACGTCAGGCGCATCGTAATTGCATTTTTTAAGTCCATCCCGCGTCATCTTGGCGATGCCCTTCGCCAACCGGGACACCACGGAGGATTGGCGTAAAGTTCATGTCGCGACGGACGAATGCAAATTGGACGTATTTCTGCCAAACGGAACGATGTGCATTAAGACATGACCCCTGAGACCCATAAGAATATATGCATAACAGAGCTCACGTTATAATGCACACAGTACCGTTTGGCAGAGATACGTAAAATTAATAGCTCATCTGCATTGTCACTTACGTAGATATCCTTGACGCGTTATGTCAAATCCCTGAGAGGAACATTTATTTTTATGCAACCGCAAGAGAGGAAATTTGAAAGAAGTATTTTGCACCATTGTATTTATTTTTAGCGCGATTTTAAGTCTTAACTCTCACGAGGAGAGGCTTATCCCGTAGGAAACCTCCGCTATTTTAATCGTAGAGAAAATGCGTAAGCTCTCAGGCGCCACCTCTTGCATTTCTGCATTTGCCGCCTTTGCATGCCTTCTTGCATTTTTGCCTTCGTGATCTTACTTGCAGTCGCGCGACCGTCGAAATTAGACAATATTAAAGGCCGAAAGGATCGGTATCTTTGCCATGAGAAAAATTGTCAACATACGTTTGTCTCGATTTAATGGAAAACAGTCTTCGATTGAAAGAAACATTTTTGCTGGCAATTTTTTATTTTTAAATTCTTTTTTCCCCCGGTTCATCGATCCTTTTCCACGGGTTTAAATGGCTGAACAATTGATTCATCGCAAACCACGCCACGTTACCAACTGGTACATACGAATCTTATGAGCGAACTTTTCCTCCGGTCTTCAGCATCAGCCTGTGACCGCCCAGTTAAGGTAGGAATTCGTTCGTTATCTCGATGATGTGATCAGGACTGCCGTGCTAAGTAAGAACGCCGTATGAACAACTGGGCGTTGCCAAAGTTCCTACGATTAATTGTAAATTTTCGGAAGAACTTTCGATAATTTTTCCCCAAAAAGTTTGGCAGAACATCATCCAGAACTTTATCCAACGCGGTCGAGAATTTCAAGGAAAACTACACACGACTTTTCTCAGTAATTAATGTTTTACCGTGGGAAATTTGACAACGTTCGAGTGTTGATATGACGTTTTTCGCGGCACAGCGGAGGACGTCTTCTCCGAGAGAGCGGCATCAAGGGGTTGAGCTCATCGTTGCGGCCAAGTTTGCGCTGATTGCTGATTGGTGGATTCCGGGACTGGAAACCGCAACAAGTCCGATTGAGGTAATTCCGATGGTCATTGATGCGGGCAGCCGGCACTGGTCCGCTAAGCGGTCAACCGAACATCCTTGCCATTCCGGTCAGCGCGAAAATCCGTCATTCATGACGTTCTGGACGCATTCGTGGAATCTCACTCCGGAAAATTAAACTTTCCGCGAAACAAAACAATTCCTGCCATGAAACTCTTCCTGAAATGAAATGATTCCTGCTATAAAAGTTTCAAAAAATCGTATTTAGGATTTTTTTTCCGGGGAGAGTTTCTTAAAATAGACGCTTTAGAGTGACGTCACATTTCGATATCGTTTCAATATCCCGAAAGTCGAAACGATAATATCGTTCCGTGACGTCACCACTAAGTGCGTCTATTCCATAAAGTGGGCCTCCAGCCAAGGTATGAAATACATAAATTCTCTTCAAAATTTTATGAGCATAACAAATTACACAGCGGGAGGTCATGAAATAAACACATGAACAAGATAGTTGTTTACAATTAAAATTGATTCAATGGCAAAGATACAAATGACGTCATTTCTATAATCAAACTTCCATTTGATCTGTGTTGATAATACTTTGTTAATATCTCGTTAAGGGTTATTGGTTTCCAAAGTTCTGTTCTTATGAATCGTTTCTGCGTTATATTAAGAAGATAAAACGTGCGACGTTCTTTTCTAGTTCAGACCTTTTGCAGGAGCCTGTATTAACCCGCGACATATCACGGATAATTTAACAAGCGACTCGCTTATTCGATTTATGATTTTTCTTTCTTTTCAAAATTGAAGAATTTTTTTGTAAAAGAACGTTCAAGACTCGTAATGCGGCTGAGATGGTGCAGTTTTACGTATTATTTACAGGAACCTAAATGAATTTACTGTCAATTTTTTTTTTCTTGGAGAATGAGGAAAAATTCAGAGCCTATTTTAGGAGAAAAGGATAGTAGAGCTCATTAACAAATTACACAAAGAGCTGAGTAATATAATCTTGACAGCAGAGTATGCCTTATTCGCACGCATCGAAGAAAGCTTGAATTTCAAGATTGATTTTTTACTATTTTCAGGAATTTTATGACCTCGGGAGTCATTCATAAGAAGTTCAAGAAATTTCATCGAGAAATGTATTTTTAATAACAAGGAATATGGTAGCCTTTGCGCATTACATTTTATTAATTACATTCACATATAGGCGACACCAAAGTATGTGCACCAAATTTATTGCGCAAAGGCTACTATATTCCTTGTTAATATAATATACGCAACAACCATCAATAAGTTCAAAAACTTTATTTTCGTAAAATTCCACGAAATCTTGCATATCTGCCCGTACCTGCGGACCAATTATTAACCTCGATCGAAAGCTCTCATCCAGCGGGCTCGATCGAGTAACAACATTGCAGCTAGGTCTTTATCGATCAAGGTCAATGGATTTAGGAGCTATAAATCCTCAATAATCAGCCCGCTGGAGTACCGTCTCGAAGACAATAATTCATCACCAATCGAGGGACTAGTCAAAGGGTAATAATGCGCGCATCAATCCGCCCTTATTCGTGAGACCCTCACTGCCGTGCTAAGGAAAAACGTCGTATGAACATTCGAGAGTTGCCAAATTTCCTCAAATTCAATAAAATGTTAATTTTTTAGGAAAGATATGGATATTTTTCAGAAGAAAATTTTTCATGAATATTTGAAATTTTTAGGGACTGTAGGTTAAATTGCGAACAAAATTATCTGAAAAATTGGAAAGGAAAATATTCATAAGTTTACCAGGAAATTCGTGTTTTATCAAAGGAAATTTGGCAACGCCTGAAGGTTCATACGGCGTTTTCCCTTAGCACGGCAGCTCAGCCCGGCTCGTTGTCGAATCGTAATTCAACTTTCAGTGAAATTACAATTTCTCGAGCACCATTTTTTTTTTTTTTTTTTTTTTCTTCCATATCTTTTCTAATGGAATTCATTTTACGGCTATGATTGATGCAAACAAATGTTGGAAAAAGAGAAAAACGTAATTTGCGTTGATTTATTACTGAGTATCGAATGATGCCTTGTGACATCGATGATTGCAATGTATACGAAATCATTACGTTTATGTTAACGGGGCACTCTATCAACCTAACAGGGTACTTTTAAACGGGAATTTGCAATTTATTGAAATGAAGTTTCTGTTTTTTCACGACAAATTCGCGAGAATCATAAAAATTTGAGTGAAAGCACTCGATTGTATCATCGCCTTTGTATCATCGTAAATACAATATTCTCAATTGTATTACAATACATTCAATTAAATGACGATTCGTGGTTCTGAAAACATTGTGGTTGATAAAATTACAACCTATTCGATTGTTGAGTCTGTTCGGAAACGGGGGATTCTCATCTTAGCGGTGGACCGAATCCGCCGAAAACAATCCATATTTAATTCTGTCCATCGCTTCACCAGGGAGGAGACCACTATTCTGGCACCATATCTTGTGGCTCTTTCCTGTTAAATGACCGCCATTCCATCTTGCATGATCATTCGGAACGACTGGCTTCAATTGCAAAAACACGAAACCGTGCGACAACACTGGAAAGTCGTCCAAACAACCTGTCGATATTTGCGATGATTTAAGTACCATGTTGCCAACCCATGAAACAGCCTGAAATCCATGTCGGTAGCTTTGATTGCAATCAGCTCGGAAATTTTTATTTTGTAAATTTTATATCAATTTTTTTCTGACGTATCTTGTTTACTTTATCTGTTTCAGGTGAGTTTCTACCAAAGATTTCGTTATCAGTACCAAACATTCCGGTGAACGGTGAGACCTTCCTTTAATGAACTCTCCTTCAAAATATTACTAAATAGTATATCCAGTGGCGAGGCGTGAATGATCGATTGTCGAATTTTCCCATTTGAAGTTGTGGTAAAGAATCGATTATTAAGTGTCCGTTGCGAACACCCTGTTTATCGATCCTTTACCATAGGTTTAAACGGCAAATCGTTCGATATATCGCAAAGCACGCCAAGCCACTGCTTCCTTCCGTGTTCGTCCGACTATCTTTCGACTTGGGTCGAAGAATCAGGCTGCAACGGTTTGGCAAGGAAGCCCCGTTGCTCACGGCAGAGGCTGCAACGCAACGCTGTCTGTCCTGCGAGGCCTTCAGAGGTCGTTGCCGTGACTTATAGTCTTCCCACCTTACTTTCAATGTCCGTTCGCGATTCGCCATCCTCAGCTCTCAGCTGCTGCCGCTTCGTGCCTAAGCGTCCTCGCGCTCCGAAAGCTTTGATTTTCTAAATCGGTGACTTTTCCGCAAAATTTGGCATCCTTGCTGAGCTCCACCGGCCACTTCGCTGTCTTCAACGAAACGAAGCCCCGTGACTGACCACATGTGACCACTGGCGTCTTGCGATTTTCATCAGTTTTCTGCCGCTCGAAGTAAAAATGCCATAACTCCATTCAACACTTTCTCAATTTTTTTCTGATATAAAGTTGTTTTACATAAAATCTAACAAATATTCATCCTTCCCTGAAAAAAAAAACAACACATCGGATATAGAGTCCAGACTCTTAAAAATATCGACAAGAAAAAGTACTCTTGATTCAATCAGAATCTAGCTTAAATCAAGAACCAAGCCTCTTAATTTTAGCGGATTTCGTTTTGATTCAAGCAAAAATCCGATTGAATCAAGAGTATTTTTTCTTGTCTATGTTTTTCAAGAGTCTGGACTCTATATCCGCAATGTGTTTTTTTCCCAGTGTTCATTTTTCCGGTACAACTCTGGCACACCATTAGAAACTCAAAATGGAAAAATAAAGCCTTATGGTAAATGAATTTTCTTGTAATAGAGCAGTACGAGTACGTGCTGGAAAAGAAGAAAACATTTTGAGTGGAGTTACGGCGGTTTTGCTGCGGACGGCTGTTTTGGGAGAGCATCGTTGTAAAACTGCCGAGTACATCGTTGCAAAGATCCTGCAACTCTCGCCCTTATTTTCTAACATCTCGCTCAAATGCATTGCGTGTAAAATTCGAGCTTCTGCATGTAGAGCTTTAGAGTGGAGAACAATTTAGGTACCTACCAATAAGTCAGCTCGCTTTAGCCATTTCGCGCGTTGTATTTGTGGCCGTCTGCGGGAAAATTGACTTCAGTCCACAAAAACTCAAAATTTAGTAATTGATACCAATGCATAGAGGGGCTCTCTCCGATTATATTATTTGGGGACGAAAACGTCGAAGAATATCACATCCGACCATAGTAATGACGGTTTAAAGTTCATAATTTTGAGAGAAAAGGGTAGTTTTGTAGAATATTAATCTAAAATTCTAATCTGCCACGTTTAAAATACGAAATTCCCGGGCGACAGTGCTACTTAGCGCCGTATACTGGCACAAAAATTGATCAAACCCTTGCCTCTTTCTTCAGGACCCTAGAGAGTGTTTTTTTTCCCCTCCCCCCCTTTTGAAATGTTTAAATCGCTATTTCGACCAACATGACACAAATATCTCTGCTGAAAATTTTGCCCGCTTGGACAGAGGTCCCTTTTCCTCCAGACGGTCATATTTTCATTTTCTTCTCAACGCACCTTTTTCGCCCATAGTGCATCGATAAAATACCATGTCATCAAGCCCACATACTCGCCATAAAATAGTCTCGTCATGGGCCTGACTGTAACTCAACGCAACCCGCTCCATCCCTACCGCAAAGAATTTCGCATCGAACGGCTGTGGGTTCTCCCGTTTTGACACTACGTCACAGCCCCCATTCAAAATGCAGAGATTCGTATCATCACCCAGCGCAATAGATTACCTACTTTTTTTTTTTTTTTGTAAATCAGCGACGGTTGTACCGCTCGGGAAACAGTTAGGTATATTTTCAGACGACGAGCGGTTTTGCAACTTGATACTCGCCACAAATCGTGTAAGTAGTCATCCTGCACCGCGAGAACAAATTGCCCCGACAAATTGTTTGTCTGTCATACGTCTGGTATTCTTAGCCGGCGATATCTGGACCCGATCTCGTCGCGCGGTATTTTTAGAACGGAATTCGAGTTTGGATTATCGGGGATCGCTCCTGCGTCTCCGAATGTAAATCAGCCTTTAATTAGTCTGTACTCGAGGTTTTGAGCTTGCGGCCCCAGCCTGCGTCCCGTCCAGTTGGAATTCGGAGTGCTCCGAACGAAGGGAAAACAAGCCCTTGCGTAACCGCGAATCCATCGTCAAAATTTCCCGAAGACGCGAACCATTCGCGGAAAATGGCTCTGCGTCGCACAGTGGATCGAGTTAAAGGTCGGGCATGATGTGGAAACTTCAAAAAATTTCGTATTCACTGGGAAAAAAAAAACACATTGGATCTAGAGTCCAGACTCTTAAAAACATCGAAAAGAAAAAGTACTCTTGATTCAATCAGATTTATAGCTTAAATCAAGAACCAAGCCTCTTAATTTAAGCGGATTTGGTTTTGATTCAAGCAAAAATCCGATTGAATCAAGAGTATTTTTTCTTGTCAATGTTTTCAAGAGTCTAGACTCCAGATCCAATGTGGTTTTTTTTCCAGTGTTCATATAATCGTCCCTGAAACAACTCTTTCGTTCGAAGGCCCCATATGGTTTACATTATGATAAGGGAAGTTCAAGAACGTCTTAAGATAGTATCATAAGAAGGTCAATTTCTGCAAAATTTTAGGAATATTAAAAGTTGTGAAATTTTGAAAATGAATCCTTAAGAGGGATCACTAGGATTTTGCCATTGCTAAAAATTGCAAATTACAATAGAAAACATTCTTTGACTTTGACAAATTTTGAGGGAGGTACGAACCTACCTGAAAATTTACCAAATTTGCATCATATTTTCCTCTGGACTTTTTACTTTTTGCGATGGTAAATTATTGTAATATCTCTTAAGGATCCATTTCCAGAGTCGTACGACCGAATTTTACTGAAAGTTTGCAAAAATCGTCTATTTTATGACGCTATGTTCAAAGCTGCCTTAAATCCTAAGTTACAATGTAAACCTCATAGGATCTTCTAAGGCAAGGATTCGATTAAGTAGCCGTTTGTCTTTTTTTAATTAGTAAAAATTAAGTACCTATGTGTTTATTCGTAGATATTTTAAAGAATTTTCAGAAACTTCAAGTATTTTATTTTGTTTACATGTCTCGAGAAGGAAAAACACCCGTCTCTTTTCGATGCGCATGCCCCTGCCTATCATAATTTATATACTACGTCAGTTATTTGCGTCAGTTGACGGCTCTTTCAAATTCTGATATCGAGTGCATTGGTTGGTTTTTTTCCAGCCCTTGAAAATCGGAAGGAAATTGGGTAAAGTAATCAAACTCTATTGTCACCCACTCAAAAATCTCCCATATTTTTATGTTTTTCTCGAAAACTTTCCACTTGACAAGTCATATTTCCACCTGGAGATATGTCGAATCATACGTACAGCTCAAGCTCTATCACGTGATTTCATAAAATTTAAACATCCTCAAATACGCAAACAATGAATAAAAATACGTCAATCGGTCATTATCTTCAACCAATTGAATCTAACTTCCTTGCCCACTTCGTCAACAGTAATAATTTGAGTGCGGTTTCGATTGGTTGACCATTTGTAATCTTTCAGCCGAAGAGAGAAGTAGGATGGGCCAACAGAGAATCCACTTTAGATGAATAATGGTTCTTCCAGATCTCATAAATGTCTTTATCGTCGGTGTTATCATTAAAGGAAATCCAAATACTGTAGATCATTCTATCGATGTTCACTAGCATTCGCCCTCATTTAGTAGTAACGGGCAAAACTCACTTTACGATGAGGAAACTCAAAATTCGAACGAAAAAAAACCATATCACGTTTCTTTCGTTCGCAATTCTATTTGACATGTTTCACAAGAAATATTAATCGTCTTTAATCAATCGAATAAGAATTGAGACGAATGACAGTATTATAGCATTTTTCATTCGTGTAATTTTTTCTTCTCTTTTTTGCTAACGTTCACCTGTGCGCACTTGTTGGACGCAAATCGTGTTTTAGTTACCAAAGCCGACAAGGATTGATCACAGTAAACAATTCCAGGTTTTACGATGCTGTATCCCGGGAAGTTTCCCATTTTTTCGCGAGTGGCTGGGAAGATGGCGCCGAAGCTTTCCCCGTTAATTGGAAATGATTGAATGATCGAATAAGAATTGAGATAAATTAAACAAAATTTTAGCATTTTTTAATCGTGTAATTTTTTCCAACCTATTTCTGCTAATGTTCACCTGTGCGCACTTGTTGGACGCAAATCGTGTTTTAGTTACCAAAGCCGACAAGGATCGATCACAGTAAACATTTCCAGGTTTTACGATGCTGTATCCCGGGAAGTTTCCCATTTTTTCGCGCGCGGCTGGGAAGATGGCGCCGAAGCTTTCCCCGTTAATTGGAAACGATTGAAGCGTAAAAAGCCGCAGGACTTTTTACAGCGAAGTTCGTTTTAAACTGCGTGAGGCCTCCGGGAATTCGGGAAAAAAAAGATGAAAAGCAAGAGTGTTTCCCAGAATAATCTAGCGCACGTTAGCCACGAATCGCAGATGTGACGGTAATGTATTTTTGGATTGATCTTGTCGTTTTCATGAACGCACGCAGCCATCACGACTGATTACAGTGTAAAACGCACAGCCTGGAAATGCCTTTTTGTGCCTCTTCACGAAATTGGTTACACCATATCCTCGCGACAAAATGTATACTCTCGTCTCCCGATTTTTGCAGCATTTAACTCTACAACCACGAGGGACCGCTGCTTTTGCGAGAATTTGCACGCAATTTTTTTATTGCTTAATCTGAAAACTGCCTAACGAGCCGAGTTCGCAATATGTTTGTAATTTTTTCTCTGACATGGGAAAATTGGAGAAAAATTGATTTAAGAAGTGAGAAATGTGCGCCTTGTGACGTCAAAATCTGGCGGCATTTCCATTTAAACACCGTAATTAGCAGAATCGGTTATTTTGTCATATCACCGTCTAATAATCGCGCAATTATGAATCAAGGTATCTCGTGTTCAGTTCCTCGAGGATTCCACTTAAACAGGAAATTCATCAAATTCAGGGACCGCTTGCAAATTCTCCATTACGGAGCTCATCTGCATGGCGCTCGCATGGGCTCTCACATCTGTGATCCTGGCAGTTCTCATGTTGCACTCGTGCTGAGGAAAAACGACGTATCAGCATTAAAATGTCGCCAAATTTCCTTGGATAAAACATTAAGTTCTGAGAAAAGAGATTGAATAAATGGTGATCGCGTCAATTGGACTCCATTTTGCAATTTGGAACTACAATTTCTGGCTCATCCGTCAAAACACGTAAGCACATAAAGAAACTGATTATTTATACGTTGTCCCTAAACTGAGTCGGAAATTGTAGTTCTTAATCGCAAAATGCAGTCCAGTTGACTTTCTTGGAGATTTTTCACGTAATTTTCCAGTCACTATAGGTGTACAGCTTTCATCCCAAATGCTCTACAACGATGAATCCACACTGGAAAAAAAAAACACATTGGATCTAGAGTCCAGACTCTTGAAAATATTGACAAGAAAAATTACTCTTGATTTAATCAGATTTAAGCTTAAATTAAACGGAAATCCGCTCAAATTAAGAGGCTTGGTTCTTGATTTAAGCAAAAATCCGATTGAATCAAGAGTACATTTTTCTTGTCGATGTTTTTAAGAGTCTGGACTCTATCCAATGGTTTTTTTTTTTTTTTTTTTTTTTTTTTTTTTTTTTTTCAGTGTATTGAAACAGTTGTATTCCTCAGAGAATGCTCAATGCTTATAAACGTCCCGACCACCTAGCAAATTGAGAAAAGTAATTGGGTTCACCTCAACCAATTGCCGAGTGTATCCAACAGCTCGAGTTGATCGCACAACCACTTTCGCTTTTTACCTTATGCATCCCGGTTTCCTCGGAGTGCGTTTTGAAAATCCGCAACCGGCAATGCGCGAATGTTTGCCTGTCGATCGCGGCGCAAGGCTCCGCAACCGTGGCGCGTGGTCACAGGTTACGTCAAGCATGCCAGAGTCAACCTATCTGTTCCCGATCTCGGCTCTCGAATAGTTGAAACGTTTTCGTCGTAGCCTATTTGTTCGGCCTTGGCATTTTCGCACTGCCTCTTGATATATTGTCGCCCCACCGCCCTCCGCCCGATTTTCGCGGTTGAAATCCAGTCGCTTGTATTTTCTCCGAGTCCTGTCAGATGGTGCAAGCTCTCCCGTTTTATCCTCCCAGGAATCTCCTCCCCTCCTCACCCTCCTCCGCTTGCCTCTCTCGCGGTGCTCTCTTGTGCAAATCATGAGGCCAAACCCACGTTATCCATTACCATGCCAGGGATTTGAACCTTTTTCCACTGCAGATGCCAATTGCGTTCGCATCCTTTTTTGGTTCTGTCACTCCTCGTCGTCACATTTCGTCGTTTTCCTCACGAAAGAACTTAACTGCATTCCAATGTTGCCAAACGTCCCCACGCAAAGTGCATTTTTACCGGGATGATTTTAGGAATTCTGAAATGAAAATCGCACCAGATCTTAAGAGGAAATCGGTCGAATTTTCAACGAAAATCATGTAGGTTTACTCTCGTAAAAAATTGGATACTTTAAGTTAATTTCGCAACCTTGGAATGGATTTACGTTCCTTCGCGCGGGAAACGACGATTTGATCATAACTGAATCATCTAGTTGGACGTATTTCTGCCGAACAGAACTAGGAGCATTATGACGTGAGCCATGTTACGCACATATTATTATGAGTCTCAGGGCTCATGCCTCAATGCACATACTTCCATTTCGCAGAAATACGTTCCAGTGGCGTAGCGTGAGTTGCGATGTACCGATTGTAATGCCATTTAAACCTATGGTAAAGTAGATCGATTGATCAAAGGATGTTCATGTCGACGAACAGCACTGCTATATCAATCCTTTTCCATAGGTTTAAAGGGCATACCAATCGATACATCGCAATTCACGCCACGCCACTGATACGTTCAGTTCGAGAGTACAACTTCACAATTTCTGTACACATTGGACCGATTACGATTGACGCTTCCATTTAAACGCATCGAAACAGAAGTAGTCTACTTGCATCGTGATTTTTTTAAAAAAATATTTTTGTAATTGTTCAGGACTGCAAGAATACGTATGATAGACAAGAACGCTCACCTTAGATTGACAGAATCCAGTGTTGCCAACTTGTGAGAATCGTCGCGGCGTGGAATTCCGATCGGGGAAAGTAGGAGCAAACGGCGTCCGCGCGAAGGAGGAAAAAGCGCAGATTCTTGGGGAGTTGTGCGAGTCGAAGTCGGAGACATAGGTTACGTTCACCGCCCGCCTGCACCCCCCCTTTCCCCCATTTCCCCCCTCGTGCTCCCCCCGTCCCCCGCGGGGCCCGGTGGCGGCCTTCAGACGGGCCGCTGACCCGGCAACGAAATAAAAAGTGCACCTGAAATTGATTGCAGGAACTTTGAAGCGGTCCGAGACAACTTTCACCCGCGGATGGACCCGATACCGATACCGATAGAGTCGTTTCGAGGAAAAACACCGTATCGACTCGCGATGGTTGCCAAATTTCTCGCCGTCGAACTGCGAAAATCCCGGAGAGCTTATGAATTGAAGGGCTTGGAGGACAAGGCGAACAAGTGCAGTGTTTGCTATTTAGAGAAACACGTGTTTGAAGTTTCGAAATTATATGGATTCTTATGGCGGAAAGAAAGTTCTAACTGACTTTTTGATGCTAAAAAATTGGAATTTGGGAGCGAATTTTTACAGAGTACGCATCAAGACCAATTTTACTTGAAATCATTGATGTTTCAAATCTTTCAAAAACTGCATCCATGCGCCTTGTCCTCCAAAACTCTCAATTCCTCCTAAAGGATTTTTATGGGATTTTCCGGAGTGTTATTTGTACTCCAACGTATTGCGTCTGAAAAATTAAAGGAAAAATATTTAATATTCTCTCATCGAAAACTACGTATACATAGTGTTATCCTTTGAAATATGACAGATGGTGTATTAACTAAAATATTTACAATATTGAACATGATTGTAAAACATGCAAAATTTATCTCGATGAATTTCAGCATACAATAGATCACACATCATCAGCATTTATTTAAAAAAAAAACAAAAAAAAAAAACACAAAGATAGATGCAATCACATGCGCCAGTGTTTTCTGCGTTAGTTATTTCTTTCCAGAGAAAGACTTGTTCTATCCGAAAAAATTTGGCATTGAACGTGCACATATGCCATTCTTCAATAGCAATGGGAAAAGGAAAGAAAATACGGACAGACGTGAAAGGACCGGCCGAGTTGTCGGAATGACGTCATTTCGCTTCTGCGAGGGCCAAGGGGCAATCTCGCCGGACGGAGAGTGGCCAGCTAGGATTCCGGTGAAGGTGCACTCTCCCTCTCCGTGCAAAAACCACATAACTCCAATCGAAACCCGTCTCCGATACGTGCTTCTACAGCCGTAGCAACGAAGATCCATCGGGACCGAGGGTCAAAAGTTAATACTCGAGAGAGGTGGTCTGCTGCGCCTGGAGTTGTACATTTCGCGGTCGGCGGCGAGGCGTGAAATATCGATTATCGATATTCCTACATTTTAAGCTATGGTAAAGAATCGATTATTAAGGGGATCGTTACGAACACCCTTTTTATCGATCCTTTTCTGTAGGTTTAAATGGCAGATCAATCGATACATCGCAAAGCACGCCACGCCACTGCGGTGTGAGACTCCGGTGACGGGAAGAAAGGGTTTTTACTCCTTTTGTTCGGATGCAACGTTTCAAGGGGGCCTTTGCGCCGTTTGTATCGCCCCTAGGCAGGATTTAACCTCAGGATGGGAAAGTATCCGTTTTTGCCATTTTGAAAGATGTAAGTTGATTGAACGAGGGGCTTAGAGGTCAAGGTGCTTGAGTGCAGTTTACTATTTAAAGAAATACGTGTCAAAGTTTCCAACCACCAACACCAGGCATCATCCATGTAACTTTTGAGCAAATTGAGATAGAAAGTGGGTATTTTGTGCGTGCTTCTAGGTCGAGGAAAAAACTTTTGCGACCCTCAAAATTTCAAATGGACCATGAAAAGGGGCAAGAAACCTAGGCGTTACAGAGGTGGTGCGGGACTAAGTATCGGCTGACTCTGTATAAGTGTTTTTTTTTGACATGTACATCACTAAGTTTATTTATCTCAAATTTTGTCTATCTCGCTGTTAGTCCTCTATTCCCATACATGCCGGATCACATTTGAATCAGTGAGAACGAAAACACGCCAACTCGAAAAAATGCAAATAATCAAGACGCACGCTAAACTGCACAGTAGTTGAAGAAGTTGGAACAAGAAAAAGATTTTCGGTGCCGAAAGACAAGTACTAAAGGACACTTTAAAGGCCCGAGTCGGGACAGATGCGTTAACTTCAATGACCTTTATGAAAACTGACTCTCTTTAATGAAAATTCAGCATTTTTGAGTTACCGAGTTGGTGTGTTTTCGTTCTCACCGATTCATTTGACCACTTGCCAAGGCATCGGAAAGAATGCGTGATTCGGCTAATTGCCCGCGACTCGTACAGCCTCTCGAGGCATGCAGAACAAAAGGAAACGAGAGGTCAAAGCTTGGAATGACGGGCACGGTCGTAATGCAATGGTGTAACATGTTAATCAGAGTAAACACAAATTATCCGGCAGTGGCGTGGCGTGCTTTGCGATGTATCGATTGATACGCCACTCAAACCTATGGAAAAAGATCGATTATTAGGGTGTTCGCTACGAACACCTTAGTAATCGATTCTTTAGCATAGCTTCAAATGGCGAGATATCGATAATCGATCATTCACGCCACGCCACTGTTATCCGGCTCCTCCAGTGTTTTCCTAACTTATTTGAACTTGGCGCATGTGATTAACGACGTTCGGTTCGTTAAACTCTCGTTGCGGGCCCGGGCGGATAACCGGCGAGAAATTAGTGATTCGAGCGGCGCGCCGACCCCGGCCTCCGAAAACCGCGTAACGCGTCGTTCCTAACAGGGTGCAGATGCGCGGTTTTGTCGCGGACGGCAGTCGACGTCTCCGTCTCATCTCTCATTATGCTTATCTCTCCTCAAACTAGTTGCGAGTAGCTGAGCATATTTACACCCGGCAGATAGAACATCGCCCTCTTTGAACCCGGCTACCGGGATGGCGCTTGCGGGACGGGCCTACCCGCGGATTCCGCGCCTCGGATTTTTCTCCGGGATGAACCTGGGTCTTTATACAGTGACGTCATCGGGCTCTTGCGATGTTTAAGCTCGCATGGTTAAGCTGGATTGTTTAAGTCAATAACGTTTTTAAGCTTTCTGACTACCCAATCGCACACTGGAAAAAAAACACATTGGATCTAGAGTCCAGACTCTTGGAAACATTGACAAAAAAAAAATACTCTTGATTCAATCGGATTTTTGCTTGAATCAAAACGAAATCCGCTTAAATTAAGAGGCTTGGTTCTTGCTTTAAGCTATGGATTCTGATTGAATCAAGAGCACTTTTCTTGTCGATGTTTTTAAGAGTCTGGAATCTAGATCCAATGTGTTTTTTTTCCAGTGCAGTGGGGGATTCTTGAAAATTGGCAACACTGGTTTCCTTCGATTTAAATGTATGTAAAGCAATCTATTCTTGGTGAAATATCGATATATTTAATAGATTTAAATGGAGGAAAAACTGTGTTGCCAACTTGCGAAAGCGTCACTGATTGTGGGTTACCCTGCTCCTCGCGGAGACTTTAACGCGAGGTAAGAAAAGGAAGCGTTAAAATTTGAGGCTATCCATATTTGATACCCATGTGTAAGTATCCATTGTCTGACAGGCTTGGGTCTCTAAGACTTTAAAAATACGTGTTTTTTTCAATACTTCTCTTGTAAGCATGCCCTTATCGCCATTTCATCCGATTCGTCAATCCCCAAACTGAGGACCTTAACTCCATTCCAAGGATGTAAATCTACCTCGCACAAATCATCTTGCAGGCATATGCCATGCAATTGATGCTCGGAATTTTACTGATTTTTGCGCGCACAATTCAAAGAAAAATCGATGAAATTTTCTGCCGAACAGGTTTTCTGAAAAACTGGAATTTGTGAGTACTTTCGCAATGTTCAAATCTAGTTACACTCTTCCGTGCAAGAAACGACGGATTGTAACAAACTACGTATCCACTGTGAACGCTCGAATCTCCCTAGGAAAGAAACTACCATATAGGGAAGTCCCTAAATTCAGGACGTGAGCCTAAATTCTTTAATTTTCTCCCTAGAGGCAAGATGTTAATGAGCACTGAAAAATTCAACATGGTTTCACGGTCAAAAAATCGATCATTCGAGCTCGGATGTTCATAGATGGAAGTCGAAACCCCGAGAATGTGATGTTAGAATAAAATATGGATGATTTAATATTCTCGCGGTTAGATCATTAGCATGTGTGGCTATTTCAGAGGAGCGCCTGTGCGTATTAATTACATTAAATTTGTTTAAATTTTGCACTACTGGCAACATGGTTTGTCAGCCAAAGTTTATTTTTGCAAAAGACGAGGTACTAAGGGCATTGACCCGCAGTCCGACGAGAATCCTTACGAGCGCATAAATTAGGTTGCAAATGCCTTGTTAAAAGAAAAGAACATTTTAAAAATTTCAGCTCCCCCCTCCCCCTCCTCCACCATGCCATTCGTATCTTCAGAGCCAAACATGGGTATTAATACCTTCAGATTTTGACGCTTCCTTTTCTTACCTCGCGTTAAAGTCTCGGAGAGTGAGGTACCACAATTCAGTGGCGCAGCGTGCTTTACGATATATCGATTGATCTGCCATTTAAACCCGTGGGAAAGGCCGATAAATAAGGTGTTCGCAACAAACACTTTAGTAATCGATTCTTTATTACAGTTGCAAATGGAGAAAAAGTCGATAGTCGGTCGCCTGTACGCTTCGCCAGTGTTACGATTGGAGAGTCAGTGAGCTTATACATATTTTAGTCTACTAATAATTTCAAGAACGATTAAGGCCTCCTCTTCGCTAATAAGTTAGCAGAATAATTGCTGCTTTGCCCAATTTGAAGTAAAGAAGTCCTGAATTTAAAATTAAACGTAAAATTCGTCGATTCTTTGCCCCTCGAACGATTAAAGTCTTTTCGCTGATTATTGAAAAATTTCCAAATTCCAGCTTCTTTTATCTTACGCAGTGAAATAATTTTATGGGGTGATAAAGTTTCACGGAACGTTTTTAGGAGTAGGGCGGCTGCAACTCAGGAAAACACATCGATGCAACCTTAAAAATTGAGCAATTCTTCAACAGATTCTCGTGAAAGATTTGTTCGAAGAACTGTTGCTCCAATGAAAATTTTATTTCCTGTTGCGGCGGGCTGACTAAGGAGTGGTCAGTGATGGATGGATGCTCACCTTGACGGCTTAATCCTCAACCGCCCCCCCTCTCCTCAAGTGACTCCAATTCCAAAATTTCTCGGCACCGAGCGACATGGAAAATCAGCAAGTCAAATACCCTCATTCGGCTTTGATCCATCGATAATCGATCGATCGATCGTTATCGATTGGGTGCCGACTTCTTACACATGATTTTGGCGAGGTGGAGTCGATTCCAATGTCACACCTCTCCTGTGCCGATGATTTGCCTTGAGGAACTGGTCCTCGTTGGGAGATTAGCGTTACATTTTTACGTTGGCTTTTCAGACTGGATTCTTGGATAAGAAAGGAATTCGTGGACCAGAGATCTGCGAGTAATATAGTTGAATTTCTTCTACGTTGCCGTTGGCTCCTTTGAAATAAGTTAAAACCCTTATGACTGCGCAACATAATAATATCACAGTTTGGCACGGTGTTAAAGTCTTTCGCTTTACTTTACTTGACTGTTAATATCTGGATGACTCAGCTGGTAGACTGGAGGTCCACAAGATCCTGACTTTGATTCCAGTCCTCACCAGTGTAACTTTATTGGGAGGGTATTGACATGTGTATAAGTTCAACAGTCCGCTAGACCTTCACCGATGCCTCTGCGAATAAATTAGGGCCCAATAGGGCAGCCAACTCATGATATCAGATGACCTATTCTTATTACCGCAATTTTTTCTTGTTACCGTCAGGATCAAAATTCGTTTGAAAGAGCCTAGGAAAATAATCTAAGGCCTTGTTTCTACAGTAGACGTTTCTAGGGATTTGTCCTAGGAAAAATCCCACTTGCTTTGGAGAAAATATTGAGTCAGTCAATAATAATCACAATACTGATGGAGTCCTTGTGAAGTCGTAAGATCCTGAGAAAAAGGGAAATGTCGTTTTCTTTGACGTGGAAAAAGCCTAGAAGTTTCATTCCTCCGATTCGAACTTGCGGTAAATCCCACGAAAGCGTCCCGTGGAAACAAGTCCTAAGCACTGGCGATTCTGGAAAATTAGCAATTCTGTTTTTCCTCCATTTAAATCCATCAAAAATATCGATTTTAGGTGAGGCAAGCCGTCTAATCAAGAATTGATTATTTTACATACATTTAATCGGAAGGAAAGCAGCGATGCCAATTTTAAAGAATCCCCACTGGTCCTAGAGCCAGGTTATAAATTCATCAGTCGTATACGTGCCTTTTTTGCAGGATTCAACATTTTTTGGGAAGGTTAGCTGCCTTTTTGAGCCCTCCACCAAAATACATGTCCATGCAGACTCTCCCAATAAAGGTATTCTAATCCGCACTGGAAAAAATCACCGGCCCACGGCACGATAGCCAAAAAAGTCAGGTCCATCCACCGATCGCCTTTCCGTGTCGGCCGATCCCAGCACCGTGAGAAAGACCCAATTACCCAATCAGCGATCGGGGAGTTCCACGGACGACCCAAATGTCAAGGTGCAAATAAATTACGGGAGAAATGCAGCGTTTTCGTCGAGTTTAAACGCAGTGCCTCCCTCCATCGCGCTAAGCCAAAACCACTCAACTCCCACGAAAATCCCCTTTTCGATACGCGCTTTTCGCAAAACATGGACAGACATGACGTGAATTCGGAGTCGATCACCCGCTTGCCGACGACGCCTCGACGCCTGCCCTGGATCGCGACGCCGCACAGTGGATCCAGTCAATAGGAGAGCTCGGACAAAATTTGGAAACTTTAAACGCTTATAACTCCGTTTATACACAATTTTGAGGTTTTTGAAGTGGCTCCATTGGTTTCCTCGTAAAATTTCCTTCCAGAAACACCCCTTGAAGTTTAAAATACGACGGAATAAACATCAAAATTTGCAATTTTTGTCGAAAATTTCGTGTCCGACCTCTCTAATTGATTCGATCCACTGTGCGCCGGTTCATGAGACGCCACACCCACCCTGCCACGCCAACTCAGAACCGCGTATCTCGCGTCGTTGAAGCGGGGAGATACGTGGTTCTTGTAGTCGAGGTGGCACCTTGCGCACGATGTCGAGCGGTGCCCTACGACGACATAGTGCTGACACCAGACGATGCTAGAGGGCTGGTTGGATTCTCAGTTGCGCCATTCATTTCATAGCGTTGGAAGAATTCCACAGGGGCGTAGCCAGAAATTCTTCGGGGAAATCTTCGTTTGGGCATCATTGACACTCTCCTAGTCAGGGAGTAGGTTTGATCTTGCGTTGTCTTAATTGGACGTGTTTCTATCAAACGGAACTATGTGCATAAGACATGAGCCCTGAGACCCTTAAGAATATATGCATAACAGGGCTCAAGTCATAATGCACATAGTTCTGTTTGATAGAAATACGTCCGATTGAAGCAAGATGACGCACCAACTTGGTAACTTTAAAATGGTCAATTTTCATAAAAGTCATCAATGTGCTGAGTTTCTTAAACATCCTGTCTCTGCACCGGGCTGATTATTGAAATTGATAGACAAAGCAAGAGACAAAGAAGACAAAAAGTATGTGGAGGAATCCAATTAGTGGAAGCGGGTGGTTGCAATGGACTAAGGACGTAGGTCATAGACTAACTAACGGCAACCCACGAGAGACCCGATAGTTAGTCCATCCCTTAGTCTATAAGAACCACCCATTTCAACCAATAAGTTCGCTCTATACTCCTTATGTCTTCTTTGTCTATAGCTTTGTCTATACATTTCAATAATCGGCCCAGGTAGTGATGATATGAATTTTATTTCGAGGCTCGGGTTCAGTTTTCACTGTCTCATTTAATTTTATTTCGAGTTGCAAACCTCCGCTTCGATATCTTCGAATGACAGCTTTCAGTCCCTGACGTTTTTTACGGCCACCCCACGAGGTAGCTCCAAGAAAGTTTCGTGTCATCGATGACTATCTCTCATCAGTCAACGGTGAAATCTAGGTTGATGATTTTGGAGACGGAACCAGACAGAACCTTCAGAGAAGTTCCGAACCTTGAAATAAAACTCGCTGAATAGATTGAAACGAGTGGGAGGACTCGGCAGAAAATCCAGACTGCAGCTCATAAGAATTCAGCATTGAGAATCAAATGTAAATTCGATGGAATTGATTCTTCAACGCGACTTTGAATAAACGCGGGGATTCCTGCATGGCAGCCGTGGTTCCCGGGTGAGAGTGATATATGACTGCAGGATGACGACATCACGATGCTCTTCCAGTGCATTACATCAGTCACCGGTCACGATGTTTACCGTTGTGATGCAAGCAACCAACAATGCAACGTTTACCCGACCCAGCGGAGGTGCGTCACTAGAGGTGGATCTAGCAGATTGGCAACACTGGCTTTTCACCATTTAAATCTGTGCTGAATAATCGATTCTTGTCTGAGCACACTGGAAAAAAAAAACACATTGGATGTCCAGACTCTAAAAACATCGCCAAGAAAAAGCACTCTTGATTCAATCAGAATCTGGCTTAAATCAAGAACCAAGCCTCTTAATTAAAGCGGATTTCGTTTCGATTCAAGCAAAAATCCGATTGAATCAAGAGTATTTTTTCTTGTCAGTGTTTTTTTTTTTTCCAATGCACCCCCCAAATCGATTATTTTCCGTAGGTTTAAATGGAGGAAAAACAAAGTGCGCCACGCAACGAAACCAGTTTTGAAAATGTTTGACTATACCACGCGCACGACAGTCAGCAGCAGACTGTTCGTTGTTGCAAGTGATAGAGAAAGCTATAGACTAAGAGAAAATGTAGCGATCTTATTGGTCGATGAGGGTGTTAGCAATTAACAGAGGAGGTAAATAATAGACTAACGAACAGCATCCACAAGGGACCCTATAGTATTAGTTAGTCCTTAATTTTCCCGTATTTAGTCAATTACAACCACTCATTTCAACCGATAGTGTCGATCAATTTTCCTCTCGTCCTCTTTGTCTATCGCTTTGTCTATCGATTCCAATAATCAGCCCGCAGGATTCCTTGCATAATCGACAGGAACTGCGATGCAGATCGAACTGTCGCAGCTTTTGCATAGATTATTTTTTGAACGAAACGCTCTTCGCTGACGTATGCGGAAAAGCGACGTCGGAAATGCGCGCCGAATCGAAGGGAACGCTTTTCCCCTCTCTTTTTTTTTGCGATCTGATAGAGAGCACTCCAATTTTTTCGAATGCTTTTTGACGTGAAATGCGCAATTTTTTAAAATAGCTTGAACCTATTTATATTGAACTCTCGTTCCGCGTATTTCGCGTGTATTTCGAGGGTTGGGACTTCGCAAAAAAGGTATGATCCTTTTTTTTTTACCCAAAAACATATTTTTTCACACGATCCCAGGATAAATATTAGGAATAATGGAAAATGCCAGTCAGTCGTGGTTGAGTTACGAAATTCCCGGATTTCAATGCAACTTAGCGCCTTTCATCGGCAAAAATTACCAGAACCGCTTGCTACTTATTTAGAAGTCGTACTGTGACAAAATCGCAAAATCCAATTTTCTGACCCAGCTCGATAAAAATCGGAACATTTTGCCCCTATGATGATAGCTTCTGAGGACGATTTCAATTGCCCGTATTTCAATCAAAGAGTCGGAACTACATTGCAAGGTTGCAAAATCTACTCAAATGCTTCACTTCTTTTAATGCAATTGTGCGATGTATCCGTTCAAAATGATGATGATTAATGCATTCAATCAGATGGAAAATCAGTGAAAGGACTCCGTCCGGAAAACGACCAACCGGCTTATATTTTGGAATTCTGAACCACAATTTCCGGCTCGTCTGTAAAAACGCTTATGCTCTTACGGAAATTAATGGTAGATACGTTGTTTCTAAACTGAGCAAGAAACCGTAGTTCCTAATTGCAAAATGTAAGAAGTCCAACTCTTCTCAGTGCGTCCGGACTAGAGTCTTTTTATACTGAGAGTCAAGACAATTCGGCTCATGGATGTCACAAACGGGAATAAAGATTACAGAAATTGAACGTTTTTCGTAATCTTTGATCGGCCCATTCTCAAATGCCTTTCTCCGTTCCTCCTCTCATTCCGTTTGTTCCTTGCCGAACCCGTAATTCCCTGGTCCATTCCAGATTATAATCTTTGCAATTGGTGAAAATGTAATCTTTATTCCCGTTTGTGACACTGTGGAGGCCTAAAATACGGGAACCAATCAGAAATGGATTCAAATTGTCTTGACTCTCAGTATAGTAAGTAAGTAAGTAAGGGCCGGGCTGACCGGCGAGGCGCCCCTCAAGGGGCCAAGGCATCGGGCAGGCAAATCCTGCCGTCGTGCACCCCGAAGTTGGACCGTGCTCCTTAACTTCGTACTATTGACACATTGTGTATCCTCTATATTCCCGCAAGGCTCAGCGGCCGTCTGATAGCCAACGGAAGGTCTTATCAAAGACTGTGGCAGACGCTGCAGAGCACGGATTTTCGGAGCACGGCCATGCCTCCACCGAGTTGGACTGTGTTGTTGCAATCTACACTGATAGGTAGCGCTGGCAGTCGCGCACACTACGAGTGATTACCGATTTTTCACAACCCAGTCGAACAATGCAGACGGATTACTTACTGGCTGACTATGTCCCTCCCGCACCCTGTTACCACGAAGGGTCAGGGTATTGGAGTGGCATAGTCATCCACAGTCACGATGACTGATATTTGAGTGTGTCCTCAAATATCAGTCACCTCCGGGGATTGAACCCGGGACCTCAGTGTTGGCAGCGAACTGCCTTGACCACTACACCACTGAGGCTGACGGACTCTCAGTATAAAGGGACTCTAGTCCGGACGAGCTTTTTGCGTATCTCCAAGGTCGACCCAACAAAACGCGATTCCGCAACTTGCACAACTGACCCATTTTCCGCACCTATCGAGGTCCGAGGTCCAGGCATCATTAAACTTTCCCCTTCTTCTTCCGCGTGGCATTGAGTCCCGGGGGGGGGGGGAGGGGGCACTTTTCCCGTGAGTGACAGCCACGCCGGAGCACTTTTCGTACATCCGCATCCGAGTGCCGCGGGAACGGAGCCCCCCAGGGGAGGGGGGACCCCCGGTTCTCGGGATGCAGTCGGGGGAGGGGGGGGGGGGGGGCTTCGCGACCTTGCAGCGGAGGACCCGCCCAGCACCCGCGCAACAGGTAACTGTGAACTGCACCGGCGCACAATGGATGGAGTCAATCAAAAAGTCGGACATGAATTTTTTGACTGAAACTGCAAATTTTGATGTTTGTCTCGTCAAATTTTAAAGTTAAAGGGGTGCCTTTGAAGGAAAATTTCACAAAGAAACTAATGGAACCACTTTCAGAACCTCACAGTTTAGTGTAAACGGAGTTATAAGCGTTTAAAGTTTCCAAATTTTGTCCGACCTCTCCTATTGACTCGATCCACTGTGCGGCGCGTCAACGAGTGACCGTCAATCAAAAAGCGAAAAAGTCGCCGGGCCGCGGTGTCGTAATTGCCGTTTGATATTCCGCCTGACCCAAATCAAGTTATCATTACGGCGCCCGGCGAACGCGGTAACAAGATGGCGCCCCCGCCCCTCCCCCACCCGCTGCGTTGCCAAAGTGTGGGGAAAGTCGGCGAGTTTCCCGCCGACAGGAACGTAGGACTGCTGACGGCGCGACTTAGAGAGAAACGATAACGAGGACTTGAGATGAAAAGGAGAAGCCCTCGGCGCGGCGATCGGCATGTAACACGTATTAGCGCCTACAAGACTGCACGAATACTTCTCGCATTGCATCAAACACAGTGCGGTCATTGCGGTCAGCGTGAAACGCATAGCGCCTACAAGACTGCGTGAATACTTCACGCATTGCGTCCAACACAGTGCGTTCAGCAGCGGTCGGCGTGAAACGCATAGCGCCTACAAGACTGTCTGAATACTTCACGCTTTGCGCCAAACATGGAAGGCCTTGTCCACACAGAGAAAGGTTTACGAAACTTAACTTTCGCGCAAAGTTCCGTGAACTTTTGCTAGTAGTGTTGACAGGGCTTTCCCAAAAAATGTACTCAACACGAGTAAATGCGTCTTATGCACCCCTCCCCCGCTGGCACGTTCACTTGATGGTTTTTATCGAGTTTCAAAACGATTGAGAAGGGGGCGGCAAAACACAGGCGGCCCATGGGCGGCAAGTAGGTGAATCCGGCCCTGTAGCACGGCAGCTTAGCAGGTGAGCTGTTAAGCGGAGCTATCTATGGGATGGTGAAGACGACTACAAGTATTTGGTATCGCCGCTTTTTGTGGATTCCTGGATGTTCCTAAAGTCGCGGCATAAGCGAGCCCGGTGCAACACTGTGGCTTGGTAATTCGGAGCGTAATGAATAATGATTACCCGTCGGCGCACTTGGCCGTCGGTGGACTCTCGATCAGGACGCCCATTACCTCGCCGGAAACGGTCTCGTTTTTAACGCTTCGAAAATCATACTTCGCACTTCCGGTCAAACTGTGTCACCAGCGCTTCCTACCGACTGACCGCCCAATTATCTCGTTCCCTTGCTTTCACCCGATGGCTTTTGACAGCCCCGAGGGGACGAGTGATAATTGGACCGAACTTAGGGGGAAGGAAACAAGTCGCATCAAGTCATTTTTTTTTTGCAATCGGCACACTTATAACGCCAAAACTTTTATTTTCTGCAAGCAACGTTTTTTGACCTTACGCACGGAGAAAAAACTTCGTACGTGGACCCGAAGTTGAGGTCTTATGGATCTCTGAAGTTTTCTGATCACGCATCCGAAAACTTGAGGTCGAGCTGCCGAAGTTCAGGTCAGACATCGACGCACTTCAGTATGCACCGGAGTACTTCAGATGTGTGACCCGAACCCTATATCGAAGTACTTCAGATGTGTGACCCGAATTTCGGCAGCTTGACCTCAAGTTTTTAGATACGTGATCCGAAAACTTCAGGGATCCATATGACCTCAACTTCGGGTCTCACGCACGAAGTTTATTTCTCCGTACGGTATACTTTTCTCATCTGCCAGATGGATTTGCAAACACTACATGTTGTCGGTTTTTCCTAATTTTTTCTTCCAACGACTGATGAGAGGGATTCTCTAATTACTCTCCAAGAAAGGAAAGTCAGTCCAAAGGGTCCTTTGGCTGAAATATTTTAATCTTATTAAAAAATCGAGGAAATTTTACTTTTTTGAATTATCAAAAGTTCTGACAGTCTAAACCCAAAAGGAAGCCTAAGGAATCAAACAAACAAAAAAGTTTTCGAAAGTCTACTCAGTAGAACTTGTAAGAAGTGTAATTCCTTCGGAAAATACACTAAAAAGTGTACCTTAGCATCAGTAAATTTTACATCGTGAGAACGTATGACTCTCCTTATGGTATTGCGAACTATACATGGGAGGTGAAGGACCGACCGGACATATTTTTGATATCCCGAAACAGAAAAAAAATCCGTCATGAATTCTCCGCTTTAAGCAACCGATTTCTCCATCCCTTTTTTGCGGCCTTCGAAAGTACGCCCTCAGCAGACAAATTTCGCACCAAGACCTGCCGAGCCAACGCTCGCTCCTTCGATCCGCGGTCTAGTGTAAACAAACCGGAAAGAGCTGCACGCCGCCAGCAGCGACCAGAATCAGGACCGCACGCTCGACCCCAAAAATCGATATCAATCGATTATCGATATTTTCAATGATAAAGAGCGGCCGATCGGAGTCGAACGGGAAGTCGATCGTCATCGAGGATCTCCCGTATGAGAGCGTGAAAAAAATCGATGCGGGCGCAAATTGAGAGCACGACGATAGCCGGCGGCAAGGGCGAGACGCACCGCATCGCTCATAACCTCACTCCTCTGACATAAGCTCATATCTCCATTTTCGCGTGAGCCTTGTTTTCCATCTAATTGGATGCTCTTCAGGGCTCACCTGGAGGTAGAGATACGGCTTTACGGTAGAGGTGCGACGATAATGTAAATGTATCGCGCGCTAGGCAGCTACGTAATCACTTTCACTATTAAATACGGTCGATCGGTCGCTCTAAATGCGCATACATTTACCATTTGCCTTCCAACGGTGCTTCCATTTTCTCTCCCCCCCCCCCCCCCACCTCACTCGCAATTTGAAAGCAATGAGCCGTGGCTAGGCTGAAAAGCCTGCCAATAGGGAATAGCGAACGGACACGTGCGCGAAAAGGGGGCAATTTTCGTCGGGATGTCCGGATGATTTTCCGTATACACACTGTGCAGTGGCGCGGCGCGAATTGCGATGTATCGATTGTTATGCCATTTAAACATATGGTAAAGAATCGATTATTAAGGTGTTCGCTGCGAACACCCTGTTTATCGATCCTTTTCTATAGGTTTAAATGGCATAATAATCGATACATCGCAATTCACGCCACGCCACTGATACACACCCGACAGTTAAGTACTCAGAGACAATATACTTGAGATATCTTGCACTCTAGTGTAAGAAGTACTTCCGGAAGTCATCGCTTAGATCAGCGGGCTGATTGTTGAAATTGATAGACAAAGCGATAGAGAAAGAAGACAAAAGGGTGTGAGAGCGATACTATTGGTTGAGATGGTAGGTTCCTCTAAACTAACGGTGAACGATGGACTAACTATCCGTGGATTGCCGTTAGTTAGTCTATTACCTACCTCCTTTGTCCATTGCAACCACACGCTTCCACCAATAAGGATCCTTCTATATCCCTTTTGTCTAGAGCTTTGTCTATTAATCTCAACAATCAGCCCGCAGGGCTCGCACTCCCCCAAGATATGGACGGTTCCATACTACTTGAACCCAGCCCTGGAGTCGTTTTTACCGTGCGATTTACTGAGTAGATGACTATTAGGTACTACACGGCTGATTTTTTCTGGCCTACTTCCGAATTTGAAATGAGCACGATTTTTATACAGGCATCGTGTCAAACTTTCCGCTTATTCGACGGTGCTACTGTCTCATCCTTCCAAACATACACGAAAGTCGCTTTCACAGCGCTCTTTAGCGCTCTGCGACAATACCCAGGCGTCCAAGTTCCTATCCTCTCGAAGCATTACAGGGAGTTGGCACTCCCTCATTTCTTTAAAAACCCCCAAGTCGCCATCCTTTTACTGGGCGTCCTCACTTCCTCTTCGTCTCCTCCCAGAAGGAATACACAACCCAATCAAGCGTCTTCTTCGACAACGTTTCTTCCGTCATCCTGTTAGTATGACTACAAGCTGTTTAACAAGACCTCGAATACGATGTCATTTTCGACTCCTATGACCGGAAGCACTCTTTCATTGCTCTATCCTTCCAAGGTAGTAAAAATTGCCCCCTTTTTTAATGGGATGCAATTTGTATGCAAACCCTAGATTGTGTATCATTTTTGGTGATATCACAAAATCGCAAATTTGCCCGATCGCAGTATTGCCTCTCTAACACATGAATTTCAACCTCATCGCTGAAAACTCGCCCGATATTTACAAGCCCCTAGTGGAGTGATTGCAACTTATTCCGCGACAAGTTATGTAACTTCTAATCAAGGGGACGCATTGTGGGAGGACAAAAGCGGGTCAAAATTTTGGGGTCACCAGCAACAATAGAGCTAGACCTCAGTTAAAAAGATGATAAAATTCAGAATACAGGAAAAACACTTGCCGGAGATGATTAGTTCCCTAAAAGCAGTTCGACAACGAAAGTAGGACAAGACTGCTGCGTTGATCGCGTGATTAACGGCCATCAGCCAAGTTTTCACGAATTTATGCTTTTCCTCAAACAGCCATGTAAACATTAAGCACATTTTTGAGAGGTGCGTTGTTTCGTCCACAGAACTGCGCAGTTTTGAACCAGTCTAATTTCAGCGGCATTTCTGAGTTTGTTTTGAATTTTGACCGCACACCTAGAAATTTTGTCGTAGTGTTGGTCTGGGTCTGTGATCGCAGGCAGACGTAAATAAATATTTAACCCGATTTAATGTTGGAATTGCCCAAGTTTGTGTTGCCAACAAATTCAACCCACAACGCAGAGTGTACAAACGCAATAAAAATTTTCTGTTGGATAAATAGAAATTTCAATCAATAATAACTCTTGTTATTCCAAAGAGACGACCCGTCTCTTTATAGAGAATTTCAGTTGACTCGACGAAGATTTCGTTCGGGTGTTATTAACGGGACTCTTTTCCTAAGTGTTGAAAAGGTCGTTTTTCCATTAGAACTGGGGTGTCATAAAAACCCAAGGTTTGTATGCGATTCGGATAACTGAAATTGATATCGCGTTTTTCAGTGATTCCATTAACCTTTTTTTAAATTTTTTTTTTTTATGTTGGCGCATCATGTAATTATTTTCTGCCCAATATAGGATAGAATCTTTAGACTGTCAGCCGAACCGGTAGAAGAGAGCCGCGACAGAAAGGTGGAACAGGGAAGAGAAAAAAGTGAAAAGGAACAAGAACGAGGTATATCACGGGCAATAATGTGGGTACAATCGCTAATGAAGTTGGCCCAATGATATTAAAGAGCCGATAGCCGTGCTGTCATATTGGAAAAAAAACGGACGTCGGATTTAGGGCGCCGATCGAAGTCTCTTTATCAAAAATGTTATAAACGTTGGAAATAAATCGTCGTCGATGCCGTCATCAGTACCGGCGCGCACAGTTCGTCCGTGTTTTTCTACAAAATTCGCGATTTTTCGTGCCATGGCCAGTTATTTTCGTCGCGCAAATCGTGCTTAACGTGAAATTTTGAAAAATTTTACATCAGAATGCTTGAATTTTCTAGTGGTCCATTCTGCCGTGATAGTGAAGAGAGCAATAAGTGCATTTCTGTATGAACCATGGTTAGCACATGCGTTTATGTGTCTCGGGGCTCATCCCAGCATGCACTCACCGTTCTTTGCTATTCTAGAATTGTAAAGGCACCTATTCTTTTTCCTCCGTGTGGATTCATGTTAAAACTGCAAGCCGACAACTGGCAAGCGACAGCCGACAATACGGGCGCGCGGCAGTCGAAATGGAAAATTTCACGTCAACCGCGATGCCTGTAATAATTATCAATCATAGCTTGCTTTTTATCGTCTGCGCCCTTTTATTGCCCGCCGAATCGAACGAACCCAAGCATCGAATGCAGTTTTTGACACACTTCGGGCTCGTCAACGAGTTTATGCAAGTCAGGAGCGCCTCCGCCCCCTCTCTATCCGTCTCTTGCTAGCGATTCAAGTCTCCATTCTGCCGCGCTTCGGAAAAAAAACCACCGTATGAACATTTTGACGATGCTAAGTTTACGCTGATACACTATGAATCCTCGATATGAAGCTCTCGTTTCCACAGGGATGTGTGACTTAGGCACTATTTTTGTTCTTTTTCTTTCTTTCTTTCTTTTTACATGTCAAATATCTCCTCAGGGATGATTCCGCGCTTTTACCGTCCCTGAAGTCCCATCCCTCCTCCGTTCCTAATCAAGCTAGCCCCCGATCACCGTTGTTTGATACCTTGCTTCAAACTCGTTTCTATTGACCGGGAAGCGAACCCAGCACCTCCCGATCATAGAGCAAGCGCTTCAACGACACCACACCACACCATACCACAGGGGCCAACAAAGTTTTTCAAAATTTCCCAATGAATACGGTGGTGCTACTGATTGTCTCTTAAACAAAATCCCAAGCTTAAAAATAACTCTCTAGCCGGCCAGGTTGGTCTAGTGGTCAGCGCGTCTAACTCTAGGCCAATAGGTCCCGGGTTCAAATCCCGGTGGTGGCGACAAATTTTCATGGAACTGACGAGTGGATCTGCAGAAACAGATTCCATTCGGCCTTAATCCTTGTAAATTTGAAAGCCTGGAGCATGGATGTGCCTAAATCCCATGATGCCTAAGGACAATAAATACTGTCTATCGATGGCTGTAGGTTCCAACGGAATATAAGCCACTAAACCAGCAAAAAAAAAAAAAAAAAAAAAAAAAAAAAAAAAAAAAAAAAAAAAAACTCTCCAAGTCCGACAACTAGGATTAAAAACTAAGGCCTCAACGTCTCGTCGGTTGCTCCACATAACTTCGGTTTATTCCACTCAAAACTGACGAGGTGTCGCCTCTGGGCCGGGAACGCTCGCTCGGTAAGAAATCGATCAATCGAACCGCACTTCGTGCCGTAAGGGCCCACGAGAAGTATCGAAATCGACGGGGCACGTGCGACGCCGAAAGCCGTTTTCGAGGGTAACGTGAAATATTCGTCGAGCCGCCCATGGCCGCGCGGGCGCCCACCTTTGACAAGTCAATCGGACGGCTGATGAATGACGCGGGCCCCGAGTGATCGATAAGCGGCGGGTGATTGATAAGCCTCAATTGAGTGATAAGTTCCCGGATTGAGTCATCGCATCGCGCGCTTCGTCGCGTCCGTCCGTCGCGCGTCGAGCACCTACTTTCATTCCGTCATCTCTGTTTACGGATCCTGCCTCTCGAGAAATGTGCATCGGTATCGAAGATCTTGCTCGATAAATTCATATCTCTCCCATGCGATGTATCGATCGAGGTTAATATTCGATAATCGATTCTCGTTTCGGTCGACTGCGGCCCTTCGATCGGAAGTTCATCGATGACGTCAGAAATGGCGCCGGAGTGTGATGGAGTCTCTGACGCCTAAAGGGCCCTAAGGAAGGAACTTAAATTGCTAAGTTTAGTGGAAAAATCAATTTGAGTTGAAAAATATCGATTTCTCAGTTTCAAAATCTGGAAGTTTTCTACTAAAGCTCGCTCATCGCATGTTCAGACGAAAGTCAAATCTCGTGTTTTACCTTGTCCTCTTGATACAAGCTGTGTTTTCCGTTGAATACCGTTACTCTGATGAAAAAGGTTGGATTATTTTGACTCAGTTAACCCAATTAGTGAGCTTTACACAAACTTATTGGTACTGCAGAGTAAACTTATTGAAGTTGCACTTCAACTTATTGGAGCTTTAGCTGCAGTACAACTACAATAAGTTTGCTCTGCAATAATAATAAATTCGTGTGCAAGACCGATTTGGGTTAGCAGAGGCGAAAAAATCCTACTCTTTTTTTCAGTGTAGGGGTGATCGTCCGAATCTGTTGTGAGACTTGTCTGTTTTAAGTTCCAAAGCACATCTCCCCAAATTATGCAGCTCACGATGTAGACTTCGCGTAAATTAAGGTCGGTAAAAATTGAGGAAAAAATGTGACCTATTTGTGTAAAACTTCCCGCAGGCTACAGAGCTAGCAGCTTGAGCTTTCAAAGCTCGTCCACGAATGGGTGAACCATCATTTGTGGGAAAATATGACAGCCATGCTTTTCTAGCACTTCGGCCCGTATTTTTCCCCCTCCATTTGTTGATACTTTGGCTCAATTTTCCTCTCCATTGTTTTGTCACTATCTAGGTTTTCAATAGGAATGAAAGCTACTATTACATAAGCTCATGTACGCTGTTCAGTAGGTCAGTTTTATGGCCTATGATTTTTATCCGGTCAAATAAGGACATCACTGTTCCGACGTAGTTTAGTCAGTACGAGTGCCGTAAAACACAATAATATAGGGAAATTCTTACCTATAATTTCGCAAATTCGCTGAGCAGAGATTGCAGGGTTGGTTGCCACCCAGCAGGGTTCAGGCTCTTGGTGTCAAAAGGGTAACTTTTAATCAAAGATCCGGTCATCCAGGGCCTCCTCACTCTCTTTATTCATCTCTCGCCGCTTCTTTTTCTTCTCCTCCTCCTCCTCCTTCTTCTTCTCTTTCTTCCTCTTCTAGAATGAGGGATTTAAAATATCCTGTTTCTAAAGTGAGCTCTGACCAAAGTTTAGAAGGATATTTTTTCCGAGAATTGTGTACTTCTTTCCTACTTGTAGGATTGCATTCCCCATCAAAAAAAAAATACTTCCCACTAAAATCTTAAATGTACTAAAACAGTTATTTTTTCTCTGGATGTGTCGGATCTTCTCTCGCGAGAGAGGAATCAAAGAATTTAAATAGAAAATCCTATAGCTCAGGTTTTTCTTACACTGGGCCCTACGAATCCTGAAAAGATCTAAACTTGATGAACCAACCAGAGAGCGGTACAGGTATGGCAATTCTCCCTGCATTTTGGTAATTTAAACCGTTAAAACTTCGATTTTCTGATCCGGAAAAGTTCTGTTTCCAACATGAACCGAACTTTTTTTCTCTGTGTGGACCTCACGTTTTGTACTTGGATCACCGATTATTTCTTGTCTCCTTCGATAAGTATCGATTTTTTTGCATACAATTAAATAGCCGATTCTCAGTGTTGCCAACTCTCCGTCGCGTCGGTTCGAGCAGGGACCCCTCTTTTTGGACAGAAACTTGGGTCAAGACTCCAGTTTCGTTGGGTCTTCGCGACACCTTTGGTGAGGGCCCACCCAGGGAAGAGCGGACGGGTCCTAATAGATAAATATTTCTAAAATCGGCTCTGAGGAAGCATCGGAGGCGCCGAAATCAGTATTCCCCTCGGGAGACGGCGCGGCGCGGGCGGGCCAGGGCCCCGTCTCAGACTGGTAACTTGTTAAGCGCGGACACGGGACCATAGCTCCCAGATTTCCAAAATAATCCGCCATTTTTCAATCGTGAAACGGAAACTGATCCAATCGCTTCTCCTCTTATTTATTTGTTCGAGGTTGTGCGTTGTACGGAACATAAGTAGGCACAATTGACGACACTGGAAAAAAAATTGTGTACCGAAGTTTGTTTTTTTAATTAAAAAAGAAAATTATCTTCAGTAAAAAGAAAATTGTTTCTAGTCGAAAGACAATTTTTGTTACTCGCTAAAAGTGCATTGTCGTCCAAGACAATGTCTCAAGTCTTTTAATTGGATAAAAAACTCTTTTTGAATTAGATCATATTTTTTTTATCTTGAAAAAAAAGAAAAGAAAATTTTTTTTTTTAATAAAAATTTTTATCTCGAAGCCAAAAATTTTCGACGTTTAAAATAGTGTTTAAGCTCTGTCTTTAACATCAAGCCTTATGGAGGAATAAAGATTTAAATTGATTCAACTAGTTTTGAATCAAGCAAAAATTTATTTCACCCAAGAATAGAAGAAAAAAGCAATATTTCAATACATTTGATCCAAGTTCCCCGAAGAAACACTGACCAAGAAATACTAATACGCAACTTCTGGTCAACGAAATCCGAAGAAAAACTAACTGGAAAGTACCAATATGCAACTTTTAGTCAATGAAACCCGTAGGAAAACTAACCGAAAAATACTAACCGTAAGTCAGGTTACTTTTTCTGTCTACCTCCCACACTAATACAAAATGCCGGTTACTTTTTCTTCCTGTGTAGATTCAATAATCGGGCCCCGGCCCGACACGACAACGCCGAGCAAGACGCAGACATGCAACGAGAGGAAACTCACAGTTAAGCTAGGAGGGTGATTAAAAAAGAGGAAAGGTTAATGCGTCCGTAGATGGGCTCTGAAAAATGAGTTGGCCTCCTGTTCCTGCCGACCACAGCCCCGGCTCGGCAGCCTCAGCGCCCATCCCATCCACCCCCCCCCCTCCCCGGAATCGGAAGTTTAAGTTCCAAGTTCTTGTCTCAAGTATTAGCAGCGTAATCAATACTCCCGTTGCCAAACTTTTACTCTGCAACCGGATGGAGTTCATAGAAATGCAAACCACAAGCATGTAAGAACACGGATGTTTTGAGAAAAATATCAGGCAGTTTTGTCGTCCCTGAAGTAGTGGTCAATACCAGGGTAAGGGAAAAAACAGATTGATACAACTATATCAGCTTCCCTGTAGTTAAAATTGCATAATCGACGATTTGAAGGAGAACTGAATTTTGCACTTAGATTTTGCGTAATCAGTACTCCTGTTGCTTAACTTTTACTCTGCAATCGGATAGAGTTTGTAGAAATGCAAACCACAACCATGTACAAAAACACGGATGTTTTGAGAAAAATATCAGGCAGTTTTGTCGTCCCTGAAATAGTGGTCAATACCAGGGAAAGGGAAAAACAGATTGATACAACTATGTCAGCTTCCCTGTAGTTAAAATTGCATAATCGACGATTTGAAGGAGAACTCGGTTTCACACTTTTATTTCGCGTAGTGAGTACTCCCGTTGTCTTACTTTTAAGCAAATAAATCTTAGCGTTTATCAGAATGAAACCAAGCTTATAGATGACTTTATAAAATTACGTATCTGTTGAGAGACATATGAGGCAGTTTTTTTCATTTCTACAATAACCGTATAATTCAGCTTATCATTGAAGAACGGTGACAAAGAGTTTGATACAACTATTTCAGTTTCCATGTGGATAAAATTGCATAGTTGACGAATTGAGGGACAACTTTGTTTCTTACCCGTGTTTAGTTAACCGTAGTACCAAATAATACGTGCACGCAATATCGTCCCTCTATGTAAAAATTCTCACCTACAAAGACCTTCTGATCTGTTGTTTTCTCATGTCAGTAAGCACCACACTCATCTAATTCAAACTTAACATTTTTTTCATACAATCTTCATAGTTCAACAACTTTTTTTCAGGCACATTTCAGCCCCTACTTGCGATTATGTTTCTCATCTCCAAATCTAAACTGAAACTGCCCCGTAATATTCTTCACTTGACTGCCTCAGTGACCAAGTCACTTTGCATTTCAAATTCACACGATAAAAGTCGTGAGCGATTAAAATTGGTGAAAAAACGAGTATCGGCGACCATGACCAACTAACTCGCAGGAAACTTATCTGAGGAAGAGAGCCAAGTATATTCGTGCAAACCAGTTTCAACAGGAACATTAACGATAAGAAAACTTAAATGTTAACAAGTATTGACCGCCCATATTTTTTTATTTCAATTTTTTTCGTGTATATTTATTTTTTAAGCAACATGATACTAATCGTAGAAAAACGTTAGGCCCACTCTATTTTTAGGAGAAATCAAAGCAAAACACTTAAAACATTAGAATTAAGAGTTGTAAACGGATTCGAAGCTCTCTGATCGGGCGTGGCTTGCTGACATCCTCAAAAAAAGAAACATTCATCTTCCAGGAAGACTGCAACAAAGTACATTTTCAATTAATGCACCTGTTTGAGCCGAACACGCCTCGAAGTCTCCCAATAAGACTCAATAAAGTTAATTTTGTAACGAGTCGCTGAAAAAATGATCATTTCTTGTTTTAACTTTTAAGAACTTACTTCCCTCTCCTGAATGCTGTACGAATCGAAGGAACCAATCAAAGCTAACCATCAAAATAGCAAGGTCAGGTGTTGTGATTGGCTTATTCGATGCCTTGGACCAATCACAGCACTTCGCCTTGACATTTTGATGGAGGATTTTAATAGTGTGACGCAGGCTCATATACACAGTTGGTTCCCTGTCAGACTCCTTTTTTTTTTCTTTATGAAAACTTCTGCTCCTTTCTGGAGTGAAGTTGTTTCAAATATCTCTTCTTCAGCAGAGTAAATTCAGGACTCAGGAGCGTGAAAGTCTGCAGGCATATAATAATCTACCACTAGGGAATAATTCTATCACTGTTGCTCTTCATTTACCTCCGAGCCCGCAAGAATATTTTGAATATTGGAGAGTGGCTTTTGCTTCAACGGTCTGCACAGCACGGGGTCCACGGAATATTTCTCTCTGAGGAGGGGAAATGCCCAAATTCAGAGGTGTGCTTATCGATTAATGAGATCAGCCTGGATTTATACCACATCTCTGCCAGTGTGTCTACTCGCGGTATCGATGTTCGGGCCAGTGACCGCTCGGTCGATCAAACTTGGCGATACAGGCTTGCCAACTATGAAGAGAAAAAAACGCACACAAAAAATGGGCTACCGAGGCTGAAAAACACTTGTTTCAAAGGCCGTTATGTTTCTCTTCCCCTCTTCCCTCCCCCTCACCTGTGAGTTTGTAAGGCTCGACTGACTTATACTTTAGCTGCCCACGTCCTCCAGTAAATTTCATCCCATAGGGTGTAGAAAGTACTGGGGCGAAGCGTGAATGATCGAGTATCGATATTTCTCCATTTGAAGCTATAGTAAAGATTCGATTACTAAGGTGTCCCCATTTGAAGCTATATTAAGAATTGATTACTAAGGTGTTCGTAGCGCCCAACCTGTGCATCGATTCTTTTCTATAGATTTAAATGGCAGATCCGTTTGTAGTTCCCAATCGCTCAATGTAGTCCAATACACCTTAAAGACTCCTCCAAATGGCGCTAAAATGAAGTAAACCGCTCGGAACTTATTCTCCAGGAATTTAGAGGGGGTTTTCCGTCAAAATCTCAAAATCTGATTTTTTTTACCCAACTCGGCAGAAATCGCTGCCACGGAAAATGTTGCCACCCTGATATTAGGTACTGCGGACGGATCTGTTTCATTTTTCAAGGGTTTTTTTTTTTCTTTAAACTTTTCTTGTTTCTCGTTTATTTATTTTTATCTCGGTATTTCATTCATCGATTTTTCTTTCTCCGTGCACGATTGCAACAGCGGAGGAAGAAGCAAAGGCAGCGTTCGCGGCGGGAAGGCTGTTCGTCGCGCAAAGGCGGCGGGGGGCCCCGGCATCGCGACGCTACGAGTGGGGCCCTCGGTCGGGGGGGGGGGGGCGGCGGCGGCGGCGGGGATGGCGCGAATGATGCTCCGACGGAGAAGTATGAATGAGGTGGAAATGGAATACGCACTGGGCTCGAGGCTCTAGGATGGACCGTAACATCCTTGCCAGATTGCCATGAAAATTACAGCACGCGGAATAAAATAATAGCAAGATTCATGAAGCGAAGTAGGTATAATGGAAATAGAGTCTTTATAAACATCGTGTACTCTGAGGGGAAGAAACATGAATGAACCCTTACACTTACCCTCCCCCCGAAATCGCCTATATGCACAGTGGATCGAGTGAATGAGGGAGGTCGGACAAACTGTGGAAGTTCAAAACGCTTATTACTCCGTTTATACAAGACTTTGAAGTTCTAAAAGTGGCTCCATTGGTTTTCTCGTGAAATTCTCTTCAAGAAACACCCCTCAAAGTTGAAAACGTGACGAAATAAACATAAAAATTTGCAGTTCTAGTCAAAAATTTCATGTCCGACCTCTCTAATTGACTCGATCCACTGTGATGCGGTCTGAGTAATTTTAGAGTTTATCGTTGCTGACATTTGCAACCAATAAGGAGGGGGGGGGGGTGCAGATTAAGAAATTGATCTGAGCTGCAGAAAATCCAGGTTAATTATTTCCCAATCCCTTAACCTGTCAACCGAACTCAATTATACATTTTTTATGATCTCAGTCACGCCCACCTTTTTATTAACGATTACCGTCTGTGTAATTACCTTTTCGAGTGGATAAGGATTCACCCGAAATTTGAAATTCTAATCAAGTTCCCGTACCTTTACATTTTTCGGCACGCTTTGCTTTAGGACCTCTCTCCCCGGGACGCAGCATATCGACGGTCTAAGCGCGAAACCACGTATCTCGGGTTGCGGCGTTGCAGAATTGCCGTTGGACTGTAGATTTCCTATGGAAAATTCGTCGACTTATACTTTCTTGAAAATTTCTGTAATATTTCTGCTGTGTCGACAGAATAGAATGTTCTGTATAAAAATTTCAAGCTGTACAGTTTCTTTGCTTCTTTTCGCAAAAATGAAAGAGGAGGGAAAATTTTGAAACTCTGCAATACGAGGTCTCGCAGTTTGTCTGTCGATATGTTGATGCTACGCCTCCTTCTAGGTTGGTCGAACTGTGAAGGAAACTCGATTTCGAAAATTTGGGTGTTACCAGTGTCCCTTTATATCCAGAGAGTTAAGACCCCTCTTCATATTAAGGGTCTTAACTTTTACTATATGAAGGGACTCAAGGTGTTTCTCGGGCGAAATGTTGAGCGGAGTGACAGAAGTGGGTCTGAATAGAGTACCGATATGGGGAGATCACAGTGTGTACCGTCATGTCGAAATATGAAACTCTCAGGGCCCGAAAGGGCAGCCAACCTTCTAATACGAGGAAGATTACGAAAATGCCACTTCCGATCCTCAGATTCCAAAATCGAACCAAGGTGGCCAAGAATGTGCATCAATGAGTGCCCCCTCACAAAAATGAGTAAATTAGTGCAAAAACTAATTCAAATGCGTGCTTTACTAACGACGGGTCGTAGCAATTGTATTGATGAATCATTTTGTATAATTTTATATCACAGGTTGGCTGCGTCCTTTTGGGCCCTACAAATTCCACGACCTAGCCCTGAGAGGCCGAAAGTTCTGGGCGCTAGAGCCGTAGTTTCGATTGCTCCGGATGCTACGCCCGGAACTTTCGGCTTCTGAGTCCGGAACGCGGACGATATATCTATAGGTACAGAACGTAAGCACGGCTTCCACGGTCGGTGTTTTTTTACATTGCTACAGAGGTACTCTAAGCAGGTCCATTGATCGATTAGATCTACTACGCCGGTGGTGTGTGGGACGTCATCGGCGTGGCGGCGGTTTGGCAAGGGTGTGTGACACACCACACGGACACCGGCGCGGAGAGCGGACACGGACACGCACTCACTCACTCGCGACGCTTAGCGGGCTGCCTGCGCGGCGCACCGTAAGACGCCGCTGCCATTGACCCCTGATTGCAGGACATTCACTCGCATCTCCCAATCAAGGTCGGCTTCCAGGCTTCCAGGCCGCAGGGCCCGCTGAGCCCCGGCCCCGGCCCCGGCTCGCACTTCAGCGTCGTCGACGTCGTCTTCGTCGTCGTCGTCATCGGTATCATCGCTGCCCCCCCCCCCCCCCCTGGACGCTTTCCCCTCCTTCCAGGCCTCCGCGCCCCCCTCCGCGTTGTTTTTCCCATGCCTGGAGTACTCATTTGTGACTGACGTCTCTTCGTGGGGAGATTTGAGTTAACGCACGTAGTATCTAGAGTACCTATACACGTGGGGGATACCTTGGGAGAGTTCGGAGTCCCTTTATACTGAGAGTAAAGACAATGCGAATCCATTTCTAATTGGTTCCCGTATTCTAGGCCTTAACAGTGTCACAAACGGGAATAACGATTACATTTTCACTGATTGCAAAGATGGAACTGGAATAGACCGGGAATTGGGGGTACGGCAAGGTACAAATGGAATGAGAGAGGGAACGGAGATAGGAATTCGGGAATGGGTTGATCAAAGATTACAAAAAACGTCCGATTTGTTTGATATTTATTCCCGTTTGTGATATCCATAAGCCACGTTGTCTCAACTCTCTTTACAAGATGACTCTAGGAGAGTCGGGCATGGCTGTAATTTTGAGGCCCTGGAGCTCTCAGGATCCAAAAATGCAAACAACCTGTGAAATCGAATATCCCAGAGTTATTTATTATTACCATTATTGTTTAGGCCCGCCGTTGTTAGACCATTTTTGACTTAGTTTTTTGCATGAATTTACTCATTTTTCCGGCAGAACGCTCATTTATGAACATTCTTAGACATCTTGGTTGGATAGTGGAAGATTGGCAGAGACTTCTTTGTGTCAGCAATTTTGCTGCCCTTTTGGGCTCGAATAGCTCGATTTTTCGACGTATCCCACTCCTCTCGATTCATTAAGTACGGTGAAAGCTCTTTCAAGGAAATCACACTGTTTGAGAATCGGTATTTCAAAACAAGAGCCTCTTGTCGCCGCGTTTGATTAAACGCCTTCAATCATCACGAGTAGGCAATTTCGTGACCTGGGAGCACGTTGATTTGTATCCATTTCGCCGTGACGTTTTGCCGATTTGGAGGTCTAATAACGGCACCCCTCCTCTCTCTTAAGAAATCAGTTCGGGGTGCGACCACTGGAGTCTCTGCAAAAAAGAACCGACAATTTCTAAAACGCTGATGCAAATTAAGCTGTAACAGCACACTACTTGCTTCATTAATTTGATCTTAAAACGCTGTCATTATTTCAATTTTTTTCTTATGTATCAATTTTTCTCTTGTTTCAGGTAAGTGGCGTCCGAATTCAGTATTTACGTCTGTCTGGAGAACATTCATTTACAAGCGGTAATTTACCATTCACGATAATATTTATGTACGTGGCAGGTTTTTAATATACGGTCGTTTTCGACGGATTCCCAGTTGAATCAACGATGATTACCGTCGCATCATATTTCAGAGGAATAACGTATTCCTCAGTGCATGTGTGCTAAAAACAATTCTCTCCGTCGTAACATAAACCTGAATGTCAATTATATGACGCCATTTTGGCTTTAGATGCAACTCAATCAAGAATAATTATGATCCATCTAATTTCATGAGTTCGAAGCCCACATTAGCTTCATCCGAGGAAGGTCAATAAAGAATAGCATGGGGCCCGATTTTTGACATCACATCGATCCGTCGTCTTGAAAAAGAGGTCGAAGGCCTTTACACCCCAGCTTTTAAGTCCTAGAAATTCCATCGGGTTTGGGATCGGATTCAAATCCTGATAGCTCTAGATGAGGGGTGTCAAGAGTCATATCCTCTTTCAGCCCGATGAGCCCTCTCAATTCCAATTTAGAAATTTACATCAGCTCCAGTAAATAATGCATAAGATTAGGAGCGAACCGGCATCGCTGGAGCACCCATCAACCGCTCCCATGTTTTGGTTGGGAACGCACCTTTTTTACTTTCAATCCACCGGAGAAATTCAAGGGATCTTCAACGGTTTGACGTCAGTGGCGTGGCGTGATGGATCGATTATCGATATCTCGCCATTTGAAGCTATGGTAAAGAATCGATTACTAAGGTGTTCGCTGCGAACACCCTGATAATCGATCTTTTTTCATAGGTTTAAATGGCATAACAATCGATATATCGCAAATCACGCCTTGCCACTGTCTTCAACGGTTTGACTTCGCTGTTGGCCTCTTCGGAGATCTAATGCACTTAATTGTGTTGTTTTTGGATGGGGTGAAGTCCATTTGATCCAGGTGAACCGTAGAACGTTCGTATTTTATGTATATTAAGGCTCAGCTAAAGTGTACATGCTCGCTCATAGGGGGAACTGGTTCGTCTGGAAAGGTCCAGGCTGAAGATCGGGTGAATTAAGGATAGGAAATGAAATGAGGTGACATGGGAAATTTCCAAGATAGTCTACCCATCATTGAGACCCTTCGCCAGTAATCTGGCAAGGATGGAAACTTTGATCTTCGGCAGTTAAACTTTTATCATTACTTCTTCGGGGTGTCTAGCATCAGGATTTTCCCGATTCTATCAGGATTTAAGGTAAACCAGGATTGGAGGAAAAATCGGTCGTAAAATCAGGATTTTAGAAGTCAGACGTCCGATCGGATTTTTTTTATCGAGCTATTTTTGTGAAGTTGCATTCGCCTAATTTTTCTCCGCAAAAAATCAGGATTTGGAAAAATCATGAAATCAGGATTTAGTAGTCATAAATCAGGAAAACTCAGGATATCCTGAAATGAAAAAAAAACTAGACACCCTGTTCATCAATACAATTTTTTTTTTATTATTATTATATCCCTGCTAAAAATGTTCCGTGTGGATGATTTCCATGAAGTTGATTTCCATGAAAAAATGACACGGAAAAATGGAACAGGAAATATTTCCATGTGGCTGATTTCCGTGTGGCTGATTTCCATGTGGCTTATTTCCATGAAAATTTTTCATGGAAACGAAATCATTTCCGTGACAATTTTTCATGGAAACAAAACCATTTGCATAAAAATGATCACAAGATGGTTTCAGTACCATCCAAATTGCTCACGGAAATTAAATAAATCTTAGAATCAAGACAAAGGAGACAAGCGTCCCAATGGGAGCACATGATATTTTGACCATGCAGACATGCTCAGTAAAATAGAAAATGAACAAACAACACTCACCAACTTGCTCAAATCTGTAATCCACTGGGTCAGAAAGATCCACTTGAAGACAATAAATCCAAATTTCCGATTAGAACTGGTGCAGGTACGAAGGAACTTTTGAAAACACGATGAGTGCATTGTAAAAATATCTAAAGCACTCTTTAACGTAAGAGAAAAATTAGCACCATGATTTAATAGCTGATCAATACAGAACACCACTCTCAGAAAAGCACTGACACAACACGATTCTTCAGTTTAGTTTTAGAGGAGAAAGCATTTTTCGAAAGATGCGAAATCATAGATCCACAGCTTAAATAATTTCACGATTTACTCCGATCATTGATGATATTAAGGTAGCCATCGATTCTCTACCCGACGTTCCTTCCACACATGACAGGAAACATCTACAGGCATAGAGCAAATGGCACTAAGCAGCAATGTACATCTGATAAGGCAAGCTCCTGGAAGTGTCGATCTGCAAAAATACAAAGCGAGAGACAGATCATCAAATTGATCTACCTATGGTTAATGGCCGTCCTTGGAGACAGACAATAAACTACGTAACAATATATCAACCACCTTTTGATAACAGAACGAATTTAAAATGAGAGCAAGACCCTTCCTTATGGAGGGAGGGCCAAGAAACATTTAAAAACGGAACATTTTACTACTTACAGGTCTGAGCCACTGAATAAAATACATTCCACCAGTCAATAAAATTTTAAATTTTGAATGTTGATGGATAACCTGATTGCCAGTATACATTGAGTTGAAACATCTGATACGTAGAGCGGTTCATTCTTATAGAAGCTTTCGTAAGTAGTTCCAGATAGGTACTTTAAAATTAGACACCGGTCAAATGTAGTACAAGAGAGGAAATAGGTGCAACAAAACTTTAATTGTCCTTGATTCTTTTGAAGACACAAGGAAAATGCAGGCAGTATGAGGATGTTCCAACAGACTATCTATAGCCCTCGCCTGCAAGAGTTGGGAAGTTTCTACTTGTGATAAAGTCCGCGGATAATAAGATTTGCACTTAGAGAGTGCAACAGAAGATCCACCATCTTGATTCTGGTCTTTCCCTTCAATGCTAAATGGATGAAAGATTATCTCCCTTCCCACGGAAGGAGTGGATAGATTTATTAGACGTAGACTCCTCGATCAACTTCGTAACCACGGTTAGGAATAGCACATGGTAGTAAATGCATTCGCAAACCAAGAGAATAGAATTCACGATTACCTCGCTCGTTAGAAAATATCGACTGAATCGTAAATCGGCAAAGAAAATTAAACTCGAGTTACTTGATCAGTATAGCTTGACATGACAAATGTGTATTGTAAGTACAAGGTGACAGGCTCATACTTAGGTGTGTCCGTCGTCAAGAGGTGAAAAAGAGATAATTTACCTGTGTTCGATGAAACTGAGTATAGTCAAGTAGACGCCGATAATACAATCGATTCTTCGTTAAGAATCATGAAAAGTATGTAGATCAAATTAAGTTTTCATTTTCAAATTCACAGCATGGCATGGCTTGGCTTGGCTGGCCGGGTGGATTGAATTGAACAATGGTCCGGAGTTCCGAGTCCGAGTTGGACATCGAACAGTTGGACGAGGGACCATTCCGCGGTTCTGCCTTTTGCCTTTTTATCGAGGTTGCGTATGAAAATGAGTGAAAATCAGCCGCTACAATGATTTAAGAGAGCCAGTTTTTGTATTTTAATCCTTTTGAAAACATTTGCCTGATATTTATTTGGATAATAAATACAACCCTGGAAGTATCGGCAAGGAACGATTATTCCAGGAACTAGGAACATCTTCACAAAAGTTAGGTTATATTTATCTCTAAAATCACCTCAAGTAAGTAATTTATTGAATAATTTTTCACTTTCACACCTTTCCCTACCTCAATTCAGCCTGATGGCATCTATCGATTGAACTAAAAACGCATCATCCTTAGAAATTTTACCAATAGCACATCTGCAGTGCTGCGGATGTTGCCCTAATTTTATCCCCTTAAGGTACCCACAGTCAAATCATCAGTTTGTGCATGTACCTAAAAGTCGTATAATTTTAAAATACCTCAAGAGCTTATACAAAAATGAACCGCTCTAAGTATCAGATGTTTCAACTCGATGTATACTGGCAATCAGGTTATCCATCAACATTCAAAATTTAAAATTTTATTGACTGGTGGAATGTATTTTATTCAGTGGCTCAGACCTGTAAGTAGTAAAATGTTCCGTTTTTAAATGTTTCTTGGCCCTCCCTCCATAAGGAAGGGTCTTGCTCTCATTTTAAATTCGTTCTGTTATCAAAAGGTGGTTGATATATTGTTACGTAGTTTATTGTCTGTCTCCAAGGACGGCCATTAACCATAGGTAGATCAATTTGATGATCTGTCTCTCGCTTTGTATTTTTGCAGATCGACACTTCCAGGAGCTTGCCTTATCAGATGTACATTGCTGCTTAGTGCCATTTGCTCTATGCCTGTAGATGTTTCCTGTCATGTGTGGAAGGAACGTCGGGTAGAGAATCGATGGCTACCTTAATATCATCAATGATCGGAGTAAATCGTGAAATTATTTAAGCTGTGGATCTATGATTTCGCATCTTTCGAAAAATGCTTTCTCCTCTAAAACTAAACTGAAGAATCGTGTTGTGTCAGTGCTTTTCTGAGAGTGGTGTTCTGTATTGATCAGCTATTAAATCATGGTGCTAATTTTTCTCTTACGTTAAAGAGTGCTTTAGATATTTTTACAATGCACTCATCGTGTTTTCAAAAGTTCCTTCGTACCTGCACCAGTTCTAATCGGAAATTTGGATTCATTGTCTTCAAGTGGATCTTTCTGACCCAGTGGATTACAGATTTGAGCAAGTTGGTGAGTGTTGTTTGTTCATTTTCTATTTTATTGAGTATGTCTGCATGACAGATGTCATCCATTATTACTTTGCATGATGCATATTTAGCTGAAAGATTCTCTTTACACATGCCTAGTGGAAGATACATGTGTGTTTAGAACTGCTAACATGCAAACTTTGAAAAACTACGCTGCTATGATATAGAAAATCCTACAAGTCCAAGAAGGTCTATGCGCTGATATCAATTACATACTGACATATACCCGTCAAACAAGTTCCCATGGCCATCATAGATGGCCTGCCCACAAAGTATGTCTGAAAGGGTGGCCCTAATTTTCATCAAGGAGCTTTGAGTACACCATGTACTTTTTAAAATTATTGTGCTTATTATTGCTTTCACTTGAGTGTAGATGTAAGTACACACTAAGCTTTTATCCATCATACATTTTGGCACATTTCTTTAATTATTGAGCTTCATAAAATTTCAGGTACTTGATTTTCAGGGGCTGAGATAGAAATCATATCATTAAAACAAATTGGTTCCAGCAATTCAAAATTTAGAGGATTTAATAACTGAAGATAAAAACATAACATGCTAAACACTACCTTCTGATGAAAAAGTACTTAAGTGATGACCAAAATTGAGACTTTTTTCGATCACCCTGATATGGGGATCTTCTTCACCTCCTTTCTAAACATACGCCTGAGAAGAAAAAATTTGACTGCTAATGCAACCCGCAACAATGATCATATAGCTCTTCTTTCGGTTTTTTCCTTTTCCCCTTCATCTCCCCCCCCCCCTCCCCCTTCCAAAACTTAAGATTTTTCCTTTTCATGTCATAATGAACCCATAGCACAGAAGTTTTCAAAAATGATTGGAATTCACGAAATTTCATTTTATGAAGTTACATATAAAATCTTGCATCTCTGGTTTGAACCGTATACCGAGTATAATTCCTTGGCGCGCACCTTGCGGAGCGCCTTCAACATCGTAGTTATGCTTCAAACGTGACACTCACGCTCCGATGTGTAATTTTCGCATGTTGCGCATGTCGGAGCGTATGTCCAGTTTAGAATTGCCCAAGAATTGAAAGATTTTAAAGCCGCGAAATTCATGTTTAAATCCGCAATTTTTATTTCCATGCCGAACTGAGAAGGGGATTTTCAATTCCATGAAGGCTTGATGGAAATGACTTGGTTTCCGTGTGAGTTGCATGGAAGTGTTATGAGTTCCATGTCGAGCTCACAAGGAAATATTTTCATTTCCATGAAGACTTGATGGAAATGACTTGGTTTCCGTGTGAGTTGCATGGAAACGTTATGATTTCCATGTCGAGCTCACAAGGAAATGTTTTCATTTCCATGACGGCTTGATGGAAATGACTTGGTTTCCATGTGAGTTTCATGGAAACGTTATGATTTCCATGTCGAAGGACATGGAAGTCAGACGATTTCCATGAAATCACATGGAAATCGGGTCATTTCCACGTGAATCCACATGGAACATTTTTAGCAGGGATGAGCTCTCTGATCGCCTATCATCAGAATTGTGTTAAATTTTTGTATGTGTGTCATAGTCACATTATTCCACAAGATGACAAGAGTTGAAAATCTGAAATCTTTTGGACCAAAAAAAGAAAAAAAAGAGAAAAAACTCAGCCTCAACGATTTTAGGGCACTTCCTCAATTCGATCACCGCTCTCGAGAAAAAACACCCCTGGTTCCGAGTACCAGCCGGGCTAACTGACCGAAAACCAGCCAACACCAATTTCATTTTCTCAGCATGTATCGTCAATGCGGTTGACAACGTCCCCCGACTATTTGCACGGGCGTTCGCGGCGCATTGCACCTTCCTCCCCCCCTCCCTCGGAAAGCTAACTTCGTCAACGGCCGAGGCGAAGCCCGTGGGACCCGTAGCCTCAATAGCGTGCAATGTAATCCGAACTGCGCTTTGTTCGAAACACGATTTGTTGACATTTCGGCGCGTCCCGGTCAACATGTTTTGTTTTCTGATGACATCGGAGAGGAAAGCATTCAGTGCTCGATACCTCGAACTTCGATTCTTTCCAACCGTTTAGTAGCGATGCATCGAACCTCGGTACATTTCAGTGCGTCCCGGTCAACATGATCGACATCGGAGGGAGCATGTAGAGCTCGATGCCTCGCAATTCGATATATCGATCGGGATGAAGTTTGAGATATCGACGATTTCGATATATTTCGAGGCGTGGTTGCGAGGGGTGCGGCGATCCTCGCGAAACTTCTTGGCACGACCGGAGGCGATAAATCAGCGGATTTTGACGTTGCGTCACTGAAATGCAGTCGCTGCCATCCGCTGATCGACTGCACTCGACGCCTGCCCTGAATATTGAGCCCGATCGGACGGGGTGCGCACTGCGCATGCGCATGAGCCGGGATCCCGACCTAACCTCGCGCGACGTAACCCCGACGCGCAACCCGCTCGCAGGCGTGGGATGAAAGCTTCGCACTTCCGCGGCGGGGAAAGTCAAGACCGGGCGTGTCTCCGCGACAGGTTACGATGTTGGCGACGCTGAGTTTTAACCATTTAAACTTAGGTACACAAAGCCATAAAACAACAGAAAAAAAAAAAAAAAAAACTTAGGTAAAACAATCGATCCGTATCGAAACAGGTTGCCATGGAGGCCCATCGTAGGGAGAGCTAAGACAAGGCGACTCGTGAATGCTAAAAACGACCAAAAAAATTTGGGCCTTCTTCAAAAACTCCATGACTTACCGCATAATTACTGACATGTATCACTGGAAAAAAACCACATTGGATCTACAGTCCAGACTCTTAAAAACATCGACAAGCAAATTTTTTCTTGTCAATGTTTCCGAGAGTCTGGACTCTAGATCCAATGTGGTTTTTTTCCCAGTGTACGCAGTACTTTTCCTATATGGGTATACTGCCGTGCTAAGGAAAAACGCCGTATGAGCCTGCAGACTTTGCCAAATTTCCTCGGACCATTCGCAAATTTCCGGGAATTTGGTTCGTAATTTGATCTAAAGTGTCTGGAAATTTCAAGGTAAAATATGCATAACTTTCCTCAAAAATACATGTTTTATCCGTGGAAATTTGGCAACTCTCGAATGCTCATAAGGCGTTCTTCCTTAGCTTGGCAGTATACCTTAGGGATGAGCACTTTGATTGGCGAGTTTTTTTTCAAATTAGGTGAGGATTGCTAAACCTGCCGCTGAACTCTTCGAGCAACAGTCATCGTAAAGCGAATCTGAGTGTTGCCTTCCGAAAGTAACTTTTACAAGTTTTAGGGAATACAGCAGTCTCGGGTCTCAAAAATGTATTGTCTTTTTTCATAAAATTTATTGTTGCTTGTCCCCGAAAACTTGATAAAATTAGAATATCCCTTGATGAAAGCGAGAGACGGACGCGGACAAATCGGTTTGAACCAAATACATCAACGCCCTGACCAGCCGCCCGACGAGAGTTTCCTTTTCCGTTAAAAATATTCCAGCCCCGCGCCCTGCCCCCTCGCCACCATGCCCCCGGTGGGAGATCAATCGGATTTAAATCGGAGGGCAGAATAAAACGGTGGAATATTCGAGGCGGGTGGGTGCGGGGTCACTCAACTCTCCGTCTGGGCGCCAGTGGCGTGGCGTGCTTTGCGATTCATCGATTGATCGGCCGTTTAAACCTATGGAGAAGGATCGATAAACAAGGTGTTCGCTAGTAATCGATTCTTTACCATGGGTTTAAATGGCATAACAATCGATATATCGCAATTCACTCAACTCTCCGTCTGGGCGCCCCCTCGGATGTTTTGCTTTTAGTCGATGACACCCCCCGGTTCCCGGTTTCTTTGGGCCTCTAATCGAGATTCATTTGCCCGTGGTCGGTCCCCGTGCGCCTCGCTAAAACCGCGTATCCGCCCGGGGTTTCCGTGGAAGGTTACGCGCTTCTGCGGCGCCTTCTTGTTTCGTGTCAACTGGCTTCACTTGTCCCGTCGCCGCGCCGCGGCTTCCGTGTTTCCGACGAATTCCGATCGCGCCTCTCACTTGGAGTGTCTCATGCTGCCGAGAGAGAGGACACAACCGGCTGATTATTGGAATTGATAGACAAAGAGGACATAGGGAAAGTGGGGCGAGCCTATTGGTTGAAACGGGTGGTTGTCGATGAATATAAATGTTGAATGTGAATCTTAATTCAATTAACGAAAACTTCGGACTCCTGAACCAACGTCTGGTTCTGCGGGCTGATAGAAAAAGCTATAGACAAAGCACACATAGGAAGTATGGAGCGATCCTATCGGTTGAAATGAGTGGCTCTTTCAGACTAGGGGGTACTTGATGGACCAACTAGGAAGTCTATCGTAGGTTGCCGCTAATTATTCCTACTTAGCTCCGTCGTCCCTTGCAACCGCATTTTTACATCGAAATTCCTTTAAAATTCGAATACTCGGATTTACATGAACTAATTGTCCTACAGAACAGCAAAAATTGTCTCATTTATCAAAAAACCAAAGTCCTGAGGAATTAAGCGAGATAACAACATACAAGCGTCAAGTGAAACTGAGAGAGACAGGTCATCTCTCTTTGGAACTGAGAGTGACTTGGTCTTAACTCTCGTGACGTCGCCGCTATTAGCGTCCATAAAAATTCAGATTTTGTGCGAGTACGGGCGGAGGAGCTTTGAATCAAAATCTCAAATCGCGTCCATTTCTCGACGCGTCGAAGAGATGCACGATCTTGCAACAGAGGTCGCTTTAATTCCGGGCCCGGCCGTCCTACGGAGGACAGCAGTATATGCATCCGGGCATGAGCCCTTGGAAGCACGCGTTTCAACACGCTTCGAGACCCACTTCGGAAAGTACTTAATCTTCTCTCTCGGGCGCCACACAGTGGAACGGGCAATTGGAAGAAACCGGACTTGAAATTTTTTTGATTAAACTGCGCATTTTAGTTTTTTTTTCTGTCACTTCATTTCTAAAGAGTGTTTTAACAGGAAATTTTACAAGAAACCCACTTTTAAAGCTCCAAGTTTAGTGACGAAGGTGTGAGCTTTTTACAGGGTTGCCACAGTCAGGGAATACCGAGAAATGTCAGGGAATTTTAAAAAGTCAGGAGAAACCGGACAATTTCAGGGAAAATGACGAAAATGTCAGTGAAAATTAGTTGTATCACCTTTATTTCCTCTCTAGAATGGGTTTGAGGTTTTGAACAAAAATATTTGCCTGAAAACCATTTTCAATCATGTCTTCTCAACCACATGTCATGTCTTCAATTGTCAGGGAATTGCACCAAAATATGTAGGGGAAATCCGGGAAATGTTAGGAAATTTCATTTTCTAAATTCTGTAGCAGCCCTGTTTTTAAAGCGTCCGCATCATGTCCTAACCACCTGCCATATCTTCTAATGTCAGGTAATTTCACCAAAATAAGTGAGGGAAATCCGGAAAATGCCAGGGAATTTCATTTTATAAATTCCGTGGCAACCCTGTTTTAAAGCATTCGCGTCGTGTCTGCTATCTGCAGAAATGGTTCCACTGTGCGGCGCGGCGCTGGAATGCCGCGCCGGTAAACAGGTTCACAGGTATCCGCGCTAACGGACTTAAGTCGCGGCCCGATCCTGATCCTGGGGCGGCGACCCCTCGGCTGTCCCTCCCTTCCGTGGGACCCTTCCGAGGACCCGATATTTTAGGGAACTTGTCCGGCCCCCGGGTCCCGGGTCCCGGGTCAGCGCTACATAAAGATGCTTTCATGAAAATAACTCCCGGGCGACCTTTTAAAACGGAGGTTTTTTTCTCTAATCGACGCCCGCTTGGAGACGGGTCGACGTGCGGTCACCGCACAGAGGGACTGAGTCGAACAGTGAGAACACGTCACATTTTGGGGAAAATGAAGTAGGAATAGTCTTGATCCTTCTTTCTCTCTCAGTGGCGTGGCGTGTTTTACGATAAATCGACTGATCTGCCATTTAAACCTACGGGAAAGGATCGAAAAACAGGGCGTTCGCAACGAACTCCTCTATAATCGATTTTTACCATAGCTTCAAATGGGGAAGTATCGAAAATTGAACAATCACGCCACGCCACTGTTCTCTGTTCGGATTCTTATGCGTCCCCATCTGACCCACGCTACAACTGTATGATGGTAATGTCTGCAAGAGGAGTTTGGAAAAGGCCAAAGTCAGCAGTGGCGTGGCGTGGCGTGATTTGCAGCGATGAATCGATCGATCTGCCATTCAAACCTATGGTAAAGAATAAATTACTAGGGTGTTCACCGCGAACACCCTGTTTATCGATCCTTTTCCATAGGTTTAAATGGCATAACAATCGATAAATCGCAAAGCACGCCACGCCACTGAAAGTCAGCAATAGCTTGGGACTCATATCGTAGGTCAGATGGAGATGCATTTGCCCGTTCCGGAATCTCAAACTAGAGCGTCTGTTAGGGGGCATCAGTGCGGGTGTCGATTGTTGACTGTTGGATTTTTACAGCAAAAAAAGGAAAGAAAAAAACCAGTAGGAATGGCGCAGTTTTCACATTTATGACATAAAAATTAAGGAAAGCTTCACGTTTCGGTGAGGGTTGATTCTGAGTTGATGATCAAAAGTCATCCGCCTGCTGACCTTTGAAGTTAACAGTCAATACGACTGATGCTCCTGTTTGATCGTCTGGAATGGGCTCAGTTTAGCGGAGACGATGTAAACTCCCACAAAAATCCCGTTAAACTCATCAAAAATGGCTGAAATGCACCCCGGGACGCCCAATTGGCTTCGTCCGTCATACGCTGAAAAAAAAGTAATCTTGAATTTGCCGCTAATAAGTATTTTTTCTTAAATCAAGACTTCTGCTGCTTAATGTAAACTACTGTTTTGCTTAATCCAAGCATTATTTTTCTTGTATCAAGAAAAATTCAACTTAAATTAGGATAAATAAAATTCTTGGCGGCAAATTCAAGAATCATCATGCTTGAGCCAAGCACCTTCTTTTCAGTGTATAATTTCAAAATTATCGCCAAACTTTTATTCAGGTTCTTCCTCGAAACTACGATTTTTTTCCTAAAAACTTCGATCTCCAATTACTCCAATTTCGTTTAACATTTTTGGATATCTCCTACATCGAAATTTTCATAGAGCATCCATTCATAGAAATCATCATTAATCTTCGTCCTGCGATAATTGGTGCTTGACGTGACTCTCCGCTCGCATATTGGAGCCCCCTCTGCTGGGGTCGATAAGAGATTTCAAACCCAAGCGCACAGCGGAAATCGCGCCTAATCTGTTCATTTCCGGCTTTAACCGAGAGTAGGACAGTTCATATTACAAACTCTGTGTACCATAGTCAGCCAAAGCCCGCATTTAGTGTGACCATCCGAGAGAAAATCGGGAACGCGCTTAATGTAGGTGGAATGACTTTTCAGAAATACATACATTATTCTCAAAAAGATTTTTAAAATTGTATGAAGGGATTAAAAATATTCTATTTAGCGCAATAGCCCAGAGATGCAAAATTAATGAAATTGGATAATATGGAATCTCATGAATTTTCGTGAAATTTCATGTCTTTTCTTAAAACTTCTGCAATGGACTCACAATGAGTGTGCCATGAAACGTGAAGAATCAGTAAAATCTTAATTCTGAAGAAAAAGGAGATCAATTGTCATTAAATTTCTAATTTTCGGTAAACCTGAAGAATTCTTGGAAATTGTTGCCCTGAAAATCGTCGAAATTTCATGGAAATTGAAATTTCACTCTTCATGCAGCCAAATAAAATTCCATGAAGTATCATTTGGAATCCCTCCAACAGCCTCGAAAATACTTTTGAACTAGCTTAAAATAATTTTTCTAAATTGTTTTCCTCAATTTCCAATTAATGTTCGGTAAATCTAAGTATTCTTAGGTATTTTTGAGAGTTGCATACGCAACCCCAAAAAAAAAATCGTTCAAATTGCATGGGAAGTGAAATCTCACTCACGCCAAAGGAAATTTTATGAAATCCTATTCCATGAAATGTCATTTTGAATCTGTATGACGGCCTCGACAATACTTCTACATTAGCTCAAAAAATAATGTCCAAACTTTTCAGAACTATTCTAGAAATATTTTCGGTATTGCCGGATCGGTTTTCATTTTTTCAAACCCGCGGCGCGGACCGATGACCGAAGCCGAAACGCGTGGGGCTCCATTACATAAATGCGAGCGGAGCGGACAGAGTCGCGCCGCACAGCGGACCAAGACAATCAGCGAGGTCGGACGTGAAAGTCTTGAATAAAACTGCAAATTTTGATGTTCATTTCGTCACATTTTAAATTTCAAGGGGTACTCTAAGAAGAAAACTACACGCGGAAACCAATAGAACCACTTTCGAAACCTCAAAGCTTTGTATAAACGGAGTTATAAGCGTTTAAAGTTTTCACATTTTGTCCGACCTCTCCTGTCGACTCGATCCACTGTGCGCCGCCGCGCCGTGTCGTGTTATACAATTAACATTAAATTCCGCTCCGACATGGCCTCAATCTTGCTTGTTGCATTACGGCAAGGTAAGGAGGCAAGGATTAAGTGCACATACGAAGTTGCTCTAGTTACGACTCCTCCCCCGCCCCCACCATCCCCCAGCGCCGCGACGCCCCCCCCCCCCCTACCCCCTCGCCTACGGTGCCGCCGACCCGGCCGTCCACTCGTCACCGCCCCGATGGACTTTCACTGACTTCGTGAATCCCGAGTTTGATCTACGTCGTCGCCGGGTGTCGATTTATTCCATGGGTATCGATCAGTGACAATCCTGTAAATTAGCGATATTCTTGAAATGAAAACATGGTACTCGAATATAATCCGAATAATGCAATAAAAACAAACTCTAAACAATGGATGAAAATCAGAAATGCAAAATGAGATTTTAGGGGCTTGGAAAACAAATCGCATAAGTGCAGTTTTGCTGTTTCGAGAAATATTTGTTTGAAGTTTCGAAATTGCATGGATGGAATTGCATGAAATGTCGCCAACTGACCGAATGCATTGCGATTGGTGCAATGCGAGAAGTATTCATACGGTCTTGTAGGCGCTGATATGCGTGCCGCGTCCATCGCACTGTTTGGCGCGATGCGTGAAGTATTCCTAAAGTCTTGCAGGCGCTAATATACGTTTAATGCCGGCCGCCCATGTTTGGCGCGATTATTCGAACTCGCGCTAGGGGCTTACGCCGTATGAGCATTCCAACGTTGCCTCGTTTCCCCCGATTAAATATTTTTTCCGAGAAAAGTTAGGAAAGTTCTTTATACCCACGACCATTATTCAATCTTTTCACTTCATTTATCATCAGAAGGTAAGACATGGATGACTCGTCAACAAACTAACCTAAACTAGCGTTGAAATAAATATTCGTTTATTTTCTAAATGTTTCCTGGTTTGCCAAACTTCTACCTTAAATTAACTTCATTTTAAATTCGCGCAATCCTGTAGCAGATGTTAAGGTTTCTATTTGCGCAATCCTTGTGCCGTTTTCGCGCAATCCTCATGTACTTTCTTAGACCTTTCGCGCAATCCTGGATTACCGTAAAATATTACGATGTGAGGGGCTTGGAGGACAAGGCGCCTAATTACAGTTTTTTCTATTTCGAGGAATACGTATTTGAAGTTTCGAAATTACATGGATCCTCTATGGCGGGAAGAAAGTTCCAACTGACTTTTTTTATGCTAAAAAATTGGAATATGCGAATTTTTCTCAGAATCTGCATCAAGACTAGTTTTACTTGAAATCATCCATAACTCAATTTTTCAAAAACCGCAATTACGCGCCTCGTCCTCCAAGTTCCTCATTTCAATTTCCATGAAATTTCTACGATTTTTCAGGGGCTGCATATGCAACCCACAACAATCATCCCAGAATTCATCAGGAAACTTCGATTGACTCAAAGTTTTCCCCCATAATTTCAAAAATAAGAATTTATCGTTTCTATACGTTCTGTGGCATTCTGAATTCATCGCAGACGTTTTATACTAGGTATTATCTTTGTAACTTTTCGATGAACCCAGCTACTAATGACGAAATTCCACAATTTGTGCGAGCCATGATGGCAGATCGGGGTTCGAAGAGGCTTTCACAAAATTATGCCCCGAGATACAGGAGTGTGCACACGTGGAGCATAATATCTATAAAGACCCGAGTTATAGCCGCACTAAAGAGCAACAGTTGCAGGCTAGATAATCCCATATTTTTTACAAAGGGAACATGTTTATTTTCCGACGAGACCCGAGATACATGTGCATGGCCGGAGTCCGGGTTCATCAGAGAAGAAAGATGTTCCCCTCGTAAAAATATGGGCTCAGATATAAGCGTTAGTACTGCGGCCAACCTTTAAGCGTGCAGAAAAATTTTCAAACGTGTGTCATAAATGCATCCAGTGGCTGAAATTTTAATGCCGGGTTTTTAGAGGTTTCACTTCGTGATTATAGTTATCGAGAGCGTGGCTTGCTGGCGGCTTTTAATTATTTTAACACTTCGAGCCTGCGATTTAAATGCGTGCAGTTTACCTGGTTGGACTAGCTCGATGGAGTTAATTACTATGTCGCTCGCGCCGACAGTGACCCCTCTCTGTCCACGTGCTATCTCTATCGCGATGACCTTCATCTTAAATTGTTTGATCGACCAAAAATCTAAGGAAAATAGAAAACAAATGTTGAAAAATAAATTACCGCTCACCTGAAAAGGATCTCTAGTTCAGAGAAATTCAAAATCAAGTTATCGATACGAGATCATACAGGAGTGTTCTACGGATGTTCTTCCCCTCACTGTCAAAAAATCACTGTAAATGGTAACAGTCTAGCGATTCAATTCGCTGCTCCTCAAAGAAAGGGACGTAACTTCATTTCAAAGCTGCGAAATTGATAAACAGTTCAAATTTATACGAGGATATGAATGCGTTTTCTATCCCAAATTGTGCTGTTTTTTGTATGTAACCACGTGAATAGTCGGTGCAATTTTCAGTTAGATACATTCAAAAGTTTGCCAATAGAAATAAAATCTGCAAGTGGAAATGTTGCAGCTTTGACCCTAAGATTTTTGTTGTTGTTGTTTTCGTACCGTATGCGCGTATACTTCATGTAATCATACTGTTGATGGAAGTACTCACCGACTGTAGGCCCCGCACATTTTTCGAGGCTCATCAACAGATTGCGATCAGTCGCGGAGAGAAACGTGGATTGCGTGCTGCACACTATTAGGCGCTTTCGTGCAAACTACATCACAGCAAAGCTCGTGAAAACTGACCTTGATGATTGACAGACTCTCATCCTCCGCTTTCAAGCTCGAACCGGGCCAAAATCTCTGTGCGTTGGTCCATTCAAAACTATCGGTCATATTAACCTGATCGACGGAACGTTGCTGAGCCTTTTGAAAAATCAAAAGACTATACGACCGCCAAAAATTCCAAAATGCTGACCACTCTCTGCGATCCGGCGAGTTAAGCATTTTTCAACTAAACATGCAAATTAGCATATGCAAAAGAAGTAGAACATTTCATCCAATTCAGCAAATTTACTGGTTTGTAAAGTCATTTGAGGCCAATTTATCCGACCAAAAAGGCAGAAAAAATCAAAATCATATCAGAAAAATTCGAAATAGAATTTTAGTAGACATCCTTAAAACTTGCGATTCTCCCCACTTTTCCGAAATTCCGAGTAAAATAAAAAATATTCGCTTCAAGTTAACTGCGATTTGCGGATCGTGGCACAATAAGTGACTGTAACAACTTAATGACATTTTATGAATTTTCATTTGGAAGCTAATTGTAAGTTTGAACCAACCCATTTTATTCAACCCGACTTTACAATTGCATTTCGTAGGAACATCTGAAGTGAAAGTAAGAAACAGGATGATGTCGCGTGTGTGCTTGGCGAAGTCATCTTCGCTGAAAATTAAAAGTTGCGACATGAATTTCACTATGACCTCACCTTTGGATTACCGCCGCGAATACAAACAAGCAGTGACTTCCAGGAATCTGTTTTATCGACGGTGAAATCTTACCTGTGCCTCTGAACCTTATAAGCGGAATATTAAGCTCAGTCACTCTGGAATAAACCGGTTGATTAAAATTAAATAAACCAGAGTTGTCGGTTTTATAATGTCAGGCGAAAGCTTCCTCAGAAGTAAATAATTTCTTTCAAAATGGAAGGACAAAACGTAATAAAATTGAGTACTTGAAATCGCACGAATCCAATGGTCACCTGGAGCGTCATCTGAGGATTGCGGGGGAGGGAATTTGATTGTTTTTTAGGGGGTTTTTTGGTCAATATTGATCAATTTTAGGCACTGGGGCATTTTCGAAGTCCTCCTACAGCAAATGCCTCCTCAAAATGATGAACTTTCTTCCCCTCCCCCCTCCAGATTTGGTTGAATTGACTCCCTTGATGGTATCGTTGAGTATCGTTAGTTCCAGGCAATGAAATTATGACGATAAAAACTATAAATTTGGCAACTGCGGAACAGTATGACAATGTCAACTGTGAATCATTGGCGGCGCTGTAATAACCACACAACTGCGTCCCGTTTCACTCGTCCTACTTCCAGCCATACTTATTTCACATTTCCCACTTTTCCGCTCACCGCGCACACCCCCTCCCCCCTTCCGCCCCCCTCTCCCGTGCCCCCGCTGCGATGGCGTTAATATTCATGCGTTATCTTCATTGTTTCCTCCAACCTCCCCGCCCCCACCCCTTACTTCCTCCCGTTATCCCCCAAATCAGTCATCGTTCCTCGATTCCGCCTGCGTATTTACACACAAGTTTAGTGCTCGACCATAATTGTTACTTTTTGCCGGGCTAATTAAGGGCGGCTATCTTATGATATTGCTTGATGCTCGCACGGGTTTAATGAACTCCGGCTCAATGGCGAGGCGTCAATGATCGATTATCGATATTTCCCCCATTTGAAGCTATGGAAAATAATCGATTTTTGAGGTGTTCGTTGCGAACACCCTGTTCATGGGTGGTTTCACGATAACTGGAATAGTTTTGTCGCCGTAACAGACAACACATTTTTCGGTCATATTTTTAGTAGTAATGATAATCACTCGAATTTTTTTGCATTAATCTACACAGGGTTACGTGTTATAACGCTTTTCAACGATTTATCGCTCTACTTTTCAATTTTAATGTATAAATGGCCGAAAATGTGCTGTCTGTTACGCTGACTTTTTACCGCGTAACAGACAGCACATTTTCGGAATTTACATAATATTAATTGAGAAGCAGAGCAATAAATCATTAGAAAGCGTTATAATACGTAACCCTTTGAAGATTAATGCGAGAAAATTCGAGTGATTATCATTACTACTAAAAATATGACCGAAAAATGTGTTGTCTGTTACGGCGACAAAACTATTCCAGTTATCATGAAACCACCCTTATCAATCCTTTTCCATAGGTTTAAATGGCAGAATCAATCGATGTATCGCAAAGCACGCTACGCCACTGCTCCGACTTCGTCGAAAATTTTGGTGCCATGGCCTACTATAGGCCATTTCGAAACACATGCAATCAGAAATTGGTTGATGTTTTTCAAACGCTCTATTCCTTCGATATCAGTACTTTACGTACATTTTCAACGGGCACGTAACTTTGACACTTTATTGAGATATCGTCAAGCATAAGGTACGTTTCCAAGCACGTTCACCCTGTATACAATGGAGCCCCACCGCGGCGTGGCAGGGCGGCCGGGTTTTTTTCGGAGGATAGAGCGGAGCTGCGCGGGCCCTGGGGCGGCACCTGATCCTCGCTTTATTGCCGCCATTTTTATGAAAGTTAACTCTAAGTTATTCCCGAGCTGCGGGTCACCGAGGCGACGGCCACTTTTTATCCTCAAGTACGGTGCCGTGCTAAGGAAGAACGCCGTATGAACGTTCGAGAGTTGCCAAATTTCCCTTGATAAATCGTGTATTTTTGACGCAATTCAAGCATATTTTTCCTTGAAATTTTCTAATAGTTTAGATTAAATTGCGTACAAAATCGTCTGAAAATTTTGGGGGAAAATATTTACAATTTTCCCAGTAAATTCGGTTTTTATCGAAGGAAATTCGGTAACGTCTAAAGGCTCATACGGCGTTCTTCCTTAGCATGGCAGTATGGTGCCTCTGGCTCATACCTGCCGATCCTCGTAAAATCGCTTTTTCAACCTTTGCTTTTACGATAGATTTTGCTGTTTTTATAAAAAATTGGCAACACTGCCGTTTCTTCACCTGATCGATCGATTCCTAGCAGAATGGCAAAATCACAGTTTTCAGGTGGAGGAAAGCAACTTCATGCCAAGCTTACACAATTTACAGAAACATTTGAAAAAATTTAACAGGGAATATGACTGTCATTTCTGTCTAAACTTTCACTGATTTAAATTTGTGATCAAAGGAAAAATCAGTGGAAAGTTTAAGTAAAAACGTCCATCAGTTTCTGAGTAAGAGTTCGGTCTATGATTAGAGATTTTGCAACCTTAAAATATCGTTACGTTATTCTATTAGGGAGACGACGATATGTCAAGTGTAAAATTTGGAAAGTTTACGCGACATATTTCTGAAAGTTATGAATATTATACTTCAAGTTGCAGATAATCAGTCCCTTCCTAAATAATAATTAAAATTCCTCCTAATATCCGACACTCATTTTTTGCATCAAACAGGAACATTTTCGTGCATTGTTTGGTTTGATATCGAAACATGACCCTCGAAAATGACTCGTTGGATGTTCTAGTAAAGCATGTTGTCAAGAGGACGAAAGAAAACATAAACTCATGTTCTCGAGTGAACTACTAAGGAGACCTTCAACTGATTACCCTACCCAATCAGCGTGTCTGTGCATGGATTCATCGTTCTTATTTTTTGCGCAACGCACTGAATATTCATTTCCTGACGCCGGTTTTGATCGCTCCTTGTTTGTAAACTTTCATTCGCGCTTGCATCATCGAGCAATTGCGTTTCTAAAAAATCATGAGTCTAAGAGTCAACGTTTTGGAAAATCTTGTGGAATAGTTCCACGGGCATAGAACGAAAAGGACTAATAATTAAAATCGTAATTAAATTAAATTAAGTCAATCGTGATTTTATAAGGCTCTTTAGTTCCAAGTTGAATTCACGACAAGATTTCACACTCCATGTCAATGAAACATACGTAACACCACACACCACGCATGTAGCACATCTTTAGTATGAATCGGAACCATGAAAATTTAATAGTTTTTTGCCGTAAAAAAATGTTCTTAAAATTCGAATATTGAAACTTTAGCATGTAAAACAGTCTGTGTTTCAATCGCTACGTCAGTTATGGTGGTAAGAATTGGATACTTACTTATACGTTCTTGAGAAGATGTGCGCACGAAAAGTTTCCATTGACACTCATTGACGTTAACATGTACACTCGTGTCATTGCGGAAAATGTTAACAAATTATTGAGTTAAAATATATCAGTTATGTTGATCGCTCACATCTTTCATATTTAAACCAAAAATTTCCTATAGAGCCAATACTTTCTTTTATGTATCTGTAGTGGCTTGAAAATTGCCGACGATTGCTTACTGCCTGCGACGGATGTACAACCATAAAAAACCATAGCAAATATCGACGCTCAACCGATGGCACGACGTTGATACTTTATTTCAACCGTTGAAGAGAGTTCGGGACCTCAATGAACCTGCCGAACAGAATTCTCTCCGAAGTTGCAATTTATTTTCAGCGAGGTATTCGCCATAAACCTACTTTCCTATGGCAAGTTATAAATGAGTATTTACGAGCCACGGTCATCCGGAGTTTGCGGGGTTAAGAGGAACGACCGTATAAACACTCGCGTCGCTGAATATCTTTTAACCAGATATGGTCTTTTTGAATTTCTCTCTTTAAAACATTTCGGAGTTTTTTCTTTGAAACAGAAAGAATCGCATTAGAAAATTAAAGGGTGAAATGTCCATCATTTCTTTTGGTGTTTGGGACCTGGAAAATCCTGGAATGTTAGGAATTATCTAGAGGAAAACAGGTAGACCAAACAATTCAAGAGAAAATGCCAGCTAGTTTTCTTGAAGAAAATTAATAAAAAAAACGAGTGGTGAATACAACTCGCATCGAAGAATGCTTTTCTCAGTCTCGACATTGTTTCTGCGCTAGTTCACACAACTGTATCAAATTAACGCAAACGGTAGTGGAGTTTTCGTTTCTGCGCTAAGTTCACCACAAACTGTATCAAAATTAACGCAAAAAGTGTACGTTGGAGTTTTTTGTGGCCAAAATATGTGTTGGTTTGTGTTTCACATCCTCTACCAACTAAAAGTAACACAAAAGCCCAAATATTTTTATCAGTGTACGAAGACACCATGTCTTGACTTTCCCGGGAAATTTTGAGCCCCAGAGGTGAGTTAAGCCCCCTGACAACCCGGAACATTTTCTCGTGCTCAATTCTCAAAGAGGTTCCATCATAAACATGAAATTTACAACATGTTAAGGCACCTGCAAATTCTCCATAACCAGGAAACGGAGAAAATCAAGAATTCTAGGCATTATGTCTTGACTTTCCCGGGAAATTTCGAGTGCTAGGGGTGAGCTGAGCCCCTTGACAACTCGTAACATTACTCGATGCGTTCCCACGGCTTCGAATCCTTTCATCCAGGTTCATCTCCTCAAAAACGCGAGTTTTCCGTCCAGGCATGAACGCTGCGTTGTGCGGGAAGCGTGAGGTAAAGTACCTGGGCGTCCGGCGCGACCGCAGCAACACCGGCACCGGCCTTGTTCTCCTGTAACCTTGTATAGAATGCAGCTTAACTGTAGTTTGCATTTTCCTTATTTATCGCCTTCCCCCTCCCCCCCTCGGTGGTAGCATCGCCGGCATGGCATTCCGTTTTCCTCGGCGAGATGCTCCAGCATCCCGCGGCCCTGGCCCCCCGCCTCCCCCTCCCCCGCCCCCTCCGTGTCCCGCGCATGCGCTATTTTCCTCGCTAAATTCAGTGAGTCGTCGTTTTCGCACTGCGTCGTGCTGTACCGTGTCGTCCACGCGGCTGCCAAACTATTCGCATGAAACACAGAAGTTTTCAGTTCGTGCAGCCGAACTTTTCTACCTTAAAAACGGAATTCCCGTTCTGATTCAGCAAACCGAAGGCTTTTGTTCAACATATGAATCTTAGTAGCTAATAAAAACTTCAGCCTCCTGAACCAACCTTTTGTTCGTGAAACCAGATACTCCAGGGTTTTGGAACGAAACAATCGAAGGGCTTGGAGGACAAGGCGCTTCAGTGCAGTTTTCGCTATTTCGAGAAATACGTGTTCGAAGATTCTAAATTACTGCACGGATCCTTACGGCGGAAAGAAAGTTCAAACCGACTTTAATGCTTAAAAATCGGAATGAAGGAGCGAATTTTTCACAGAATATGCTTTAAAACTACTTCTACTCTACTGGAAATCATTAATATCATAATTTTTTCAAAAACTGCAATTATATGCACCTTGTTCCCCAAGCCACTCAGATGCACGCATCGACTCAGCACCGAAAAACTGTAAGTGTCGAGAACTGATCATCCTAAATGACCTTGATGGCCTGGTTACACGATCAAATTCCCGTCAAATTCCGATCAAAATGATGACCAAGATGGCGGTCGATAGTTATCTAGATTGATGAGTAAAATTAATTAAAACAGCGTGTTGATTGAAATAAGCATGAAATAAGCACGGTTGTGTGGAAATCAGATGAAGGATGAGCCCCACAGCTCCATCATCTACCATCAAATTTTTGCAGGCCGCAGAAATTTGATGGTAGACGGTGCGCACCAGTCACCATTTGATCGGAATTCGACGGGAATTTGATCGTGTAACCAGGCCATGAGGGAAATTCGCTGAGGAATCTTTTTGATACGATGAACATTTTTAGGGTATATTCAAGAGAAGTTTTTACGGATTCCAGATGATTAGGGGCGGTTCCAGAAACCTGGCAACATAGGAGCGAGTTCCAATCATTGTCCTTGGGATTAGGCTTCGTTAGCCAGGAGAGACCATGACCTAACGTCATCTTCCTCGGATAGTCCAAGCTCGAGGAAGCACAAGCGAGCGCAACCTGCCATTATATGCCATTCAGGGAGTACCTAATTCAACCCGAAGAGCACGATAAACAAGCCTCTGGGAGCCGCAGAAATGGCTTCGCAAGAATGATTTCTAAGGGGTGTTTAAGAAGCGCGCATTTTTTCAGGATTTCTTATGGTCCAATTTTGTTTTCGCGATGTGACATGACGCAAGTTTACTACTATTAATATCTATCGTATTCAAGTGATTGGATTTATTAGCAAACGGAACCTACCCACTTCGGAAGTTTTGAAGAAAGACCTGATGATAAATGTGAAATATTTGATCGGAACGCTAAGAAACAGGTTACACCGAAAAAAAATTTAGATTTAGCGACATTGATATGAGTATGGTAATCAAGACCAGACACCATGGTAGCATATGCAAGAACTTTGTTCGTTAATCGGAATATACTTCACGCTTAAGGGAAGCGCTCATTGCACTCATACCCCATCGCGAAAGTCGTGGACGGATCTCAGAATTCGCCCGCAAAATCGAGTATATGCAACCTGGCCAACCGCGGAGTTAAAATAGTTGTATGTCGGGTTCGAACCCAACTTCGAATATTCTTCCATTGATTTACGTTCCGCGCGTCGTTCAAATGCCGAAATTATACTTCGGTAAGGCATCCTCGTTGGTTTATATCGCGTTATTTTACATGTAATGTTTTTTCCTCTGTTAACTGAGGAGGCTAGAGGAAGTTGGTTGGGGGAATATTTTAGTTTGCGCCAGTCAATTTGAGTTCATTTTTGCGCATGAACCCTAAAACTAGCGACCGTGCGGTCGGTGCGGTCGTCGCGCCGCGGGAGAAAGGTTAAGGCACGGTTCCACGAGCAGCTTGCGACGTGAAGTTCACCGCGCCAAGTCATCGCCGCGTTGAACTGGTTGCAGTCATGTTAAAAGTCTGTTCGTTGCTAAGACGAATCGTGTCGCCGTAGTCCATGACAACCGGTAGGTTTAAAAACGCCAAACTCCGTTGGGCTAGAGTTCCTTGATAGGCAAGTCAGCTTATGGGTGTCATCAAGCTGGGAATGAAGATTACACAGTTTGCACGTTTTTCGCAATCCATGATCAACCCAATCCCGAATTCTCTTTCTCGGTTCCCGTTTTTCCCTTGAAGTTCACGTGTCCCTCATTCCCCGTTTCATTCCTGTCTACAAAAATCTTTGCGATCGCTGAATTGTAATTTTCATTCCCGTTTGTGACGCTGCGGGCTGATTATTGAAATTGATAGACGAAGTGATAGACAAAGGAGACATAAGGAAAATTTTGTGATCATCTTGGTTGAAAAAGGCGGTTGTCATAGACTAAGGGAGAAAATGATGGACTAACTATAGGGTCTCTCGTGGGTTATCGTTAGTTTATCTATTACTTACCCCCTTTTGTCCATTGCAACTACCGCTTCCACTGAAAAAAAAGTGAAGTTGATTCAACACTCTGGATGTAAAACATTGCGCGAGAACTTTTACCCGCTATAGCAGTTACTTCAGCAATGACAATATGTAAAAATAACTGCTGCGGCGGGTAATTTAGCATTTCATAAGTTCTCGCGCACTTTTTTTACATCCAGAATGGTAAATCAACTTCCCTTTTTTCCGGTGTCGCTTTATGTCCCTTTTGCTTCTTTACCTATAGCTTTGTCTATGAATTTCAAAAATTAACCCGCTGTAGGTGCCTTAAAAACTAGAGCCAAACAGAAATGAATTCCGTGCGTTTCAACTCAAAGTAGAAAAGGACTCCACGTTGTAAAAAACTCCGCAGCGCGGCCAATCCGACATCGCGAACCGCCCGTGAAACCGTGGCTTCGCAGCATCGCCGCAGCGACGGGCGCTCGGGGGAGCTTTCGGGTCCGCCGCCCGGCCGTGCCAAAACCGCGCATCTTCACGTTACTTTCATTGGGCGGTTACGCGTTTTTTACTGAACGGCACTGCGGCGAGATCCCGGCACCCGACATCCTTGACATTTACTTTTACACAATCCGCCGTTCGTACGTGCTCCAATCCAATTTCTTTCTGCAGTCGCCGCGGCGGCCTCTCTCCCGTGTCTTTCTCCCACCCGCGCCGACCCCCCCCCCCCCCCCCTCCTCCCGGGGAGTGGATTAAGCGGCCGACCGTCTCTTCCGGCTCGGGTTCCCGCAGACGAGACGGTGCCTCGTCGAGCGGCTCGCCTCGAAATCGCCGCGCTTTCGGCCGGGATTTACAGAATCATCGCACGCTCGGAGAAATCACCGTCGTTCGCCGAATATGACGTCACCGCGTTACAGCCGCGGATTCGAGAGGCAAAGGAGCTCTGGACCACTTCACTGGTTCAAAATTTAAGGTATTTTGCTGAACACTGCTGACGAAATGCTGTGGCTTTTCATTATGATACCTGACTTTCCTGACGTTGCCAGGTTACCAATAATTCCCTGACTTTCCAGGTTTTCCGGACCGCTGGAAACCCTGGATTTTGGATTTGACAGTTTTTGCGTGGATTTTTTAATGGAGAAACTTTCTTGGGTGGAGGGGGGGGGGGGGGGGGGGCTAGCCGTTACGCGTATTCATAGTCCTTCCTTAAACAGCTTCTTCCCTCAAAAGGCCCGCATCAAAAAATGCTTTTTTTACACTCAACGCCTCAGTTTTGAAGCGCATTGAATTCCGTTTTTGTGAATTTCATTTTGAATGTTGACTTTTTTACAAATATTCTGTTTTTTCTATGTTTCAGGTAAGTTCCAAATGTTCTCGCATTACTCGACATGGTCACTCCAGTCAAAACCGGTAATCTAAATGCACCTTACAATGAAAGTATTATAACTTCAATTTTGATCAGTTACATCAACCTGAGACAGCAGAACTCCACACACGGTGCATATCTTTCTTTGGTTTAATTCATCAATTTTCGAATAAGAAAACTAAGAAACAAAAACATTATACCAAGTTACTCGAAACTTTCCGCGAATTGACCCTCGATCATGAAGAATAAACTCCCAAAATATCAAGTCAAAATACTGCTCGGATCTCTGTTTAAAAAAAAATATCAATAATTGGAAGAAATTCGACAACGTCTTATGTAGTAAGGCTGATTTTCACGGCAAATATGACTTTTATGGGTTGAATTAAACTAAGGAGACTTAAATTTAACTTAAGGGGGCAATGGCGATTGGGCGTCGCAGAGCACGAGGCTGCGCTATAAAAGCGGCTTTATGTATGTCTTAAATTAAGGAGCCCTCCAGAAATTACATAAGGTACTTTTTTGGCATTTTTGATCCCCCTCCCTCCTCCTCGTAACGCTTTTGTGACGTTCCTTTAACACGTAAAAACAAAATGTCGTAACGCTCTTCGACCCCTCCTCCCCCTAGAGCGTCACGTAATTTATGGATGACCCCTAAAATATATCCCGTAGCTCGTTTGAAACGCTAAGTTTTCTTTATGAGAAACAAATAAGAAGGTTTAATCCAAGCAGATCCCTTTTTTCCAATAAATTTGTTCCTATCTTCTAAACCCAATCCATTTAATCCCGCGCTCAAACTTGCGTTTTAAACGCGCGTGTGCGAGCTTCCTCTCTATTGGCGGGGCTGCTGACTCGCCGCGGGGCCCGCTCGCGCGAGAGCGCTAAATGCGCTCGCGTAAATAATGATAACTATTAAACGCAAAGTTCAAGTGTTGGAGTGAAAGTGGTGGCTGAATTATTGATTCCGCCTTAATCGAGACCATTACGGGTCAATCGAAATCAAAACGCCCGAGCAGCAGCCGCCGGTCACTCCTTCTCGATTCTCCTATTTCGCTATTTCGATGCCCGCGTCTGCGCGCCCAATCGCACCGACTAATTTGACCGGCCTGCCAATTTCCAACCAATGCGGGTGGCTCGTGGATGGGTAGAGATGCAGAATTAAATGGCACGGAATGTCTCGTAAAATTTCATTTTGCTTAGAAAGCCTCGCAAAATTTATTGAACTTTCAGGAGCTGACGACAGTGACAGTGCAATTTGAAACGAAGATTAACCAATTGCGTTATTTCAGCTAGGTGTTAAGGAAGGGGATGAAATTTGTTCAAGAAAGGAAAGCTTTTCTTGGGAGCGAAACTTGTCAGCAATTTCGCTGAATGCCCCATAATTGATCAAAAGTTCTCTACCTTGACCCAAAATAAGGCCAACTTTTTCGATTCAGAGCCAGTAAAGGTCCCCTGGTCCCCCGCCCCCTACAGAAATCTGCTTGTTCCCCCTCAGAAAATATGAGACATTTTGCGGAATTAGTGCGTGACCCATCCGTCGTTCTTGAAATTATACACTGGAAAGAAAACACATTGGATCTAGAGTCCAGACTCTTGAAAACATTGACGAGAAAAAATACTCTTGATTCAATCAGATTTTTGCTTAAATAAAAAGGGAACCCGCTCAAATTAAGAGGCTCGGTTCTTGATTTAAGCAAAAATCCGATTGAATCGAGAGTTTTTTTTCTTGACGATGTTTTTAAGAATCTGGATCCTAGATCCAATTTGTTTTTTTCTAGTGTATTTCAATCAAGTTTTTCGAAAGAACAGCTCAAAATTGCTCCAAATTGCTCGCGCAATTTTCCTGGGAGGCCTTTCGTTTCTTTGGGCTTGAGTCTGGGTCTGAGGAACTTCCTCAGACCCCATAATGGGGCGTTTTTCTGAGCCCCAAAATCCCGTCTCGATTCGATGCTTCTTCAAATAACGTCACATTCTGCCGAAGGATCTGCAAGATAGCAATGCAAGGCGTCCATACTGATGATGTTCTGCCTCGGAAAAGCTAGAGTCCCTTTATATTGAGAGTCAAGACAACACCCCTCATGGAGTCACAAACGGGAATAAAGATTACACAAATTGAACGTTTTTCGTAATCTTTGATCGGCTCATTCTTAAATTCCTTTCTCCGTTCCTTCTCTCATTCCGTTTGTTCCTTGTCGAACCCGAAATCTCTCGGTCCATTCCAGATTATAATCTTTGCAATTGGTGAAAATGTAATCTTTATTCCCGTTTGTGACACTGTGAAGGCCTAAAATCCGGTTAACCAATCAGAAATGGATTCACATTGTCTTGACTCTCAGTATGAAGGGACTCTAGGAAAAGCTGGAAGATCCCCATAAAGTAAACTTCACGTCTCCGCGGAAGTGCAAAGCGCAAACAGACGCATCGATTATCCCAACAGCTGTTGGCGGCATGCGCGGCGGTATGCGGCACTAGCACGCGTCAAAATCCCACCCTGCGTCAACGTCACGCCTGCGAGGGGGGCGGGGGCGGGGGGTGGCTGGCGTGTAACGACGCGACGCGACGTGACGTGGCGTGGCGTTCCCACCCGCGCCGCCCACGCAGCGCCCGACGACCCACCACCCCCGACACCCCTTCAACTCTTCACCTTTACTCACCCTCTCTGCCCACACCCAACGGGCACAAAACTCCCCCGCGGAGGTTCCGCGTAGTAGTAGAGAGAGCTCTGACGTCATGCAGGGACGTCGTCTCGCGTTTCAGCCTCCTCTCGTCCGCGGTTACCATTTTTGTCTCAATTTAAAAAGAATAAGTTTGGAATATAATATTTAAAGGTTTCATTTTGAAAGTTAGAAAATTCCCAGAAAATGAAGAAAGTGAGGAGGAGATATTTTTCTGGCAACGAATTCAATTTTGAAGGAAACTCGAACTACGCTCAGAAATTGATAATTTCAAAGAGCAAAACCTATTCTAATCGTGAGTTTAAGGTCCCCGAAGAATATTTTCCTGTAAAGAATTAGCCTGCATTTGGGAATGAGGAACCATATTTTAGGCTCATCCATAAAGTTCCTAGAGCCCGTTTCAAATAACTTCTTCTTTTTCGCTACACGTGTGGAATAGCGAGAAAGGACAAGTTATCTGAAACGGGTCTACGTGCTAGGTAAGTATGGTAAAGTAATGCCACATACATTGCTCCTGAAATAGTATTCCTTACCGTAAAATGCAGTCCACTTCATCTTTAAAAAAAAATAATAAAAAAAATAAATCTCGTGTTTGGCAGTTTTGAAGCAAGCGATTCAATTCGACGCATTGCTGTAAAATTTAGACATCAAAAGTTTCTAAATACATGATCATTGGCAACGGTAATGGCGGAAACTTCATAGGATTTGGACCATGAAAAAGGTGATAGTTTTATCAAACGAGGAGCCTCATACGCACTTTTAATTGTTCGTACAATAAATTAATTTCTTTACACAAAAAAGTAGAACCGCAGACCGCAGATTGCGAGATAAGACGTGGATTTCAGATTTTGGCATGAGTCCAGCATGATTTTCGAGCCATCTCCTGAAAATTTTGATAGATTTGGACCGTGAAAACGGTGGTTCATTTCTCTAACTAGAAGCCTCATACCTAATCTTTTTAACTTGTTCTTACAAAAAATTAATTTTTTTTACGCAAACAATAGAGCCGCAGATTGTGAGGTGAATAGTGGATTTTAGATTCTGGCATGAGTTCATCATGATTTTTGAGTCATTTTACAGAAATTTGCAAGAGCCAAAGTTGCAATAAACCCATAGGATCCGTAATAAAAATGAAGAATTTCACGGTGGGATTTGGCCGCGAGGCCGGAGGTGCCGGCGGCGGCGGCGACGCCGGGCAGCGCGGAAGACGGCAACCCACTTCCCCAATCCCGTTTTATCCGGAAAATTAAGTTACGCAAGTCTATAAAAAGATTCGCCCCAGCGGAATCCCCCCTTCCCGCCCCCCTCTCTCCGGATCGCATCACTTTTATCGGACCCGACCAGACCACCCGCCACCCGCTCCCCACCGCGTTGGAGAAGAACGACCCAACTCCGACGGGAGTCCCGCGTCCCATCCGTGGTTTTCGCCCGGCGACGGGTCTCCGGTTCACCCGGCGTAATTTTAATTACGGCCAATTGTCGGCCAACCCCTGCCTACATGCCCGGAGCAATCAGAGGGGTGAAAACGAGCCCGGCGAACCCAGCGGCTCCGGGTAATTTTCTTCCGCCTTTGACGTCACTGTAGCTAGATACGGGACGGATTCCATGCGGTGGCAGATATGTCGCGCACAAGCCCCGTTAACGAGATAGCAGTAACTCCAGATGCGTTATCCCGGAAAAACGGAATTCAGTCCCCGATAACCAAACCATTGATTGATTTCAGAACTTAAAGAAGTGCTTCATGATAATTGGATTGCATTTTGCGAAAAGGAACCAGAAGAATTGCAATGATGCTAAGATTTTGCATATTCATACTTTGCAATAAAATGACTGAAACCATGAAAAATATGAAATTTACATGGGAATTTTGTCTTAAATTTACGATTTTTTGGGAGTAAAATAGGAATTGTCGGCGGATAATCGGGTTTATCTTCCAATACAAAAGAAGTTGCACAATCTTAGCAACATTGCAAAACTCCTGGTTCCTTTTTGCAAAATGTAATCCAATTCGAAGACAAAAGGGAAAATAAAAACGCCAAAATTGTCAAACCAAATACCATGGTTCGAAGTTTGAAAACGTAATTTTGAGAAAAAACTGTTTATATCTCTCAGTTTTCGTCTTCGGGACACGAAATCAGTGGCTGTGCGTGTACGGGGCAAGGGAGGCCAAAAGCTTTCAACTTTTTTCTCTATAAGTTTACTAAAGTGAAGATTTTACCATGGAAACAACCGGAAATCGCGTTCTACTGATTCCTCATTATCAAAATTTTCTCGAAGGAGCACCCTCGGAAAAATGTTGCTCATTAATTCCAAACTTCAAATTTTGAAAAAAGCTTCATTGGGTTTCACGTAAAATTACCTCAAAGAAGCAGTCCTTGGAATTTCAAATGTTGCCAAATAGACATAAAAAGTTGCATTTTCAGTCAAAAATTTCAAGTCCAACCTCTGCCAATGGCTCGTTTCACTGTGCGGCAGATTAGGCCGCCTCATCTCGTTTTCCAGTGGCGAAGTTTGAATGATCGATTATCGATATTTCCCCATTTGAAGCTATGGTAAAGAATCGATTATTAAAGTGTTCGTTGCGAGCTCCCTGTTGATCGATCATTTTCCATAGGTTTAAATGGCAGATAAATCGATACATCGCAAATCTATCCTCGCCACTATCGTCTTCATGCGGCTCCCGAGCTTCTCACGTGGGGCAACTTTGCTCGGAGCAGTGTTGTCAGATTTTCTGTATTACAAGCCTATTTTCCGCGGATTTCAGAGGACGTCTTCACGAGCCGGCAACACCGGCTGATAGCCGGGATTGTTCCGTGTCCGGCAGGCACCGAGCTATTTATAGTTACCAGCCTCTTAAATCGTGCAAAAATTCCTGCTACTTTGAGGCCAATCCAGTAAACAATGTGATTTATGTTACCATTCGCCGGGGAACATGGACGTCATTTCAGAAATTCAGTTGAATCTCGGGAAAAAGCAAAATCGTCGCAAGTTAGGCGAGGATCTGGGCTAAGGGATTACGGGACGCCCCCCCCCCCCTTCATTCTAGAAAACAAAGAGTGAAACAGGAATGAAAGGAAGGGAAAGAGGGAAACTCAGAAATGAAAGTGGAACTTCACAGCGAGACAAAGCTGGAATACATCCTCTTAAAATTTCTAGTTCTCCACAGATGAAATTCAATAGTTCAGAACAAGAGCAGGTAAAAGCCATTTATTTTTGTAAACTCATCAAACGTTGAATTTCAATACGTCTCAAATTGCGGTTTGCACGGAGGCCAACTTTTTTGCGATATTCGCTCTCCTCCAAGTTCGGCCGAGATTCTGGGTCTCGACTACCAAAATGTGATAAAACTGCCAGAAGTTCGATATAAAACGCCAAGCTTTCGGCTGTTCTACAGAATTTCGGAAGCCGAAACTGAAAATTCCGGCTCTAGTTGACAAGCTCTTCGTGGTGCGGAAAACGCCGAAAATTCTTTATCGTGTTTTCAAAATATTCCGGAGTAATCTTCAATCAATCAATGGAGCATTGTTATACCTAGACCAATGCAGTTTTTTTTTTAGTACACAATTAACTTCTTCACTGTGATCTTGACGTTTGTCCTGAAACCAGCAGACACGAGCGTTGTGTCGTTATGAAACTTACGATTTCTTAGTTCCGTTTTAAAAGCGCTTTAAGAGAAGTTGCCGTTCATTTCTGATCTTTACCATGCATTTACAAATCGAATACTACCTTAGATTTAATCTTCAAAATTAGGAAGAGTTCTACACTGGTAAAAAAAAAAAACCTCTTGGACCAATGCCGCGGCGCATTGACTTAAGAGTGCAGTTTCTTGTCGCCGGATTTAAGAGTCTTGAACTCTTGTTTCAAGCGGATTTTGCATTGAAACAAGAAACCAGACTCTTAAAATCCGGCGACAAGAAACTGCACTCGTGAACCAATCGGATTTTGCATTGAAACAAGAGTCCGGACTCTTAAATCCGGCGACAAGAAACTGCACTCTTGAACCAAGAGGTTTTTTTTTTTTTTTTACCAGTGAATACTATGATAGGTATTAACAGTATCCTAAGAATAACCATTCACTATACCCTTTATTTTTCCTATTTACCGAGTTGCATCAGGCAGCATGGGCCGACTTGCGGTAAGGATCTTTCCGGAGCATCCATTGGCAGTCACAGCGACGGCAGGATAGAGCGAGGGGGGCAGCGTCCCCCGGAAGGAGCGGAAGGGGGCAGGGGCAGGGGGAGCAAAAAAGGAAAGCACCAGCTTCAAGTGAATGGAACGTGGTAGACGCTCCGATTGGTAGGTCCGTGTCGGACAGTCGGTCCGCGCCGTAAAGTATCGATCCATCGATTCAGCAGGTCGTGCTTTATCGAGTGAGGAGGAAGCAGCGATGTCGTACATGGAGAGAAAACTTTATTCCCATGAGTCCGGACGCCGCTGCGCCGCGCTTGGTTCGTTACCCTCCATCCCCGACAGTTGCAACAACACAAACGGTAGTTGAAAATTCGTGCGAACCACTGCACAGTACACACCACTCATGTGCACTACTAGTCTTCACTTTTTCAAGATTTGGGGGACTCTAGAGAAGTCCTGATGGGACCCTCTGAGCCACTTGCCAGAATTTTTCGAGTGCTGAAGCACCCTAGCATCCCTGGCCTGACCGCCCCTGCTTTCAATAATCAGGACGCTGGTCATGGTCTTCTTCGAGATCTCTTCCCGTGCTCTAATATCCATCCAAAGGCCCTCCGAACCCGGGCCTGCGGGCCGATTATTGAAGTTAATAGACAAAGCTATAGACAGAGAAGACCAAAGGGGTATGGCGTGAATCTTATTGGTGGAAGCGGGTGATCTCCAATGGCTAAGGGAGGTAGATAGAAGACTAACTAACGGCAACCCACGAGAGATCCTACAGTTAGTCCACCATTTTCTCCCTCGTGTCGTAGGAACCACCCTTCTCAACCAATAGGATCGCTCCGTTTTCTCCTTGTCTTCTTTGTCTATATCGCTTTGTCTATCAATTTCAACAATCAGCCTACAGGAAGTTTTTCTTCATGAGCATTGTTCCATTCTGCGTACAACCGTACATAGCCAGAATCTCTGTGCATGGGCCATCATTTTCTCTTCTCTGTCGATAGGATAGGAACCACCCATTTCAACCAATAGGAATCGCTTCATATGCCCTACATCTTCTTTGTCTATGCTTGTCTCGAAACTTCAATAATCAGCCCACTGGAAGTTTTTCTCGGTACGCGAATGGGGTTCCCACCGAGTGGCGACCGGCGGGGAACGCTGACCGCTCGCTCGTTCGCTCGCTTGGCGGAATGATGAATCTTTGCGATTGCTCCCGCCCGAACCGCGAACCGGGAACCGCCGCACAGTGGATCGAGTCAGTCAGATAGGTCGGACCAGAAATTTTTTACTAAAACTGCAAATTTTGGTGTTTATTTCGTCAAATTTTAAAGTATGAGGGGTGTCTCTGGAAGAAAATTTCACAAGAAAACCATTGGAACCACTCTTAAGACCTCAAAGTTGTGTATGAACGGAGTTATAAGCTTTCAAAGTTTCCAAATTTTGTCCGACCTCTTCCGTGGACTCGATCCACCGTGCGGCGCGGCATGCGCGCGCCGACGAACCTGAATCATCGCAACTTTCTTCGCCAAACCGGTTGATGATGGACAGACGACAAGAGCCGGCCGCGGCCCCGTCAGTCCGACGAAAAATCCCCGTCCCGGTCCATTCATTCGCCGAAGTGGAGGCCACAGGGAATCCCCCCCTTCGTCCCCCCCTTATCACCGGTTCGGATCCAGACGCCGCTCCGTCTTTCACGACTCGCCGGACGCGAAAAGCCGAGCCGCCGAACTCGCGCGAGCTTTGCCGTCGCGAGCCTTCCGCTAAGTGGTAAAAGCAGTTGCGTTTTTAGAGAAGCATTCTCTGTCGGATCAACGGATCGTATTCGATAGTGGTTCGATTTATCGTTCGGTTTGAAACAACAGAACGTAACCTCAATTCAAAAATTTTAGGATTCGAGTCAGAGAAACTATGCACTGAAAAACAATCTTACGGGCTATGTAGAATGAACGTACCGTCCGTTCCGGGCTCAGAGGCCGAACGTCCCGGCTACTGGAGCCGTAGCTTCGATTGCTACGGGTGCCACGCCTGGAACTTCCGGCGTATGAGCCCGGAACGCGGACGGTATGTATACATAGCTCGTTAGTACGGATTTCACGGCCGGAGTTTTTTTTTCCCCAGTGTAAAAGAGAAAATTCCTTACAATTTCAATTTCCTTGGAATTCTTTGGAAAAAATTTCCCAAATTTTCAACGGCCACTTCTAACGTTTTAGGTAAGAGGTGATCTGTGTCCTTTTTGGAATTCACGGTGTGCTGAAAGAGCATGATTTGATGTACTGGTGCGGTTTTTTCCACCTTCTTACTGTAACCCCTAAAAAGGAAGAGAATCCGAAAGCTTTCAAGGATTCCGTACAAATTCGAAAATATCTGTCTCTCTGTTACTCAAATGCTCTGTCCTAAATCACGCCTCACGCGCATCTTAAATGCGCAAACACTGGGGGGAAAAAACACATTGGATCCAGAGTCCAGACTCTTAAAAACATCGAAAAGAAAAAATACTCTCGATTTAATCAGATTTAAGCTTAAATCAAGGACCAAGCCTCTTAATTTGAGCGGATTTCCTTTTGATTTAAGCTTAAATCTGATTGAATCAAGAGTCCTTTTTCTCGTCAATGTTTTCAAGAGTCTGGACTTTAGATCCAATGTGTTTTTTTTCCAGTGAATGATACGTTTCATTACAGGACGTATCCATGCTGAAAGGGTCTATGTACACGGATTAATTAAATCGAGAGAGACCGTACACTTATGATCCGCACTTTTCATAGTCCCTTTTACCATGAATACGTCCTCATGAGAAGTGCCGTAACGTGCACATCTACAGGCCGTCGTGTTGCGACGTGACGGTTGCGCGGGCGGCGAACGCAAAGAGCAGTCGCATCGGTGGATTTTGAAAGCGAACATGCTCACCATCAGATGAAACCTGGAACACGAGCGTTCGCACGATGCTCAGGGCTCAGCAGTAAACGGACATGCTAGGTTACAGATGAGCTGAAGAGAGCATTGAGCCTGAAAGATGCGCAACACTTTGATGTGCAGATATCCGTGCCCGGCAGATTGGCATCGCAGAAACCAAAGCGTGCTAATTAATACATCTGGATCGGGTCGGCGGAGGCGTTCCGTCTGCGGCGGGGGCTCTCACCTACTTCTGCGCGAAAAAGGAACAGAAATGAATCTATCTTCCTCTGAAACGACTTCGTGATCCGATAGATTTGCGCTATCGTCGTTACTGCCCGGGATCCATGACTGGTCAGATGAACGGGAACCGTCTTGGAGGATCTGGACGGGATTAACCAGTGTCGGCCTCACCAGAGTACACAGTTGAAGATTTTCGCGTTTGCAGGGTTGCCACAGTCAGGGAAACGGGGAAATGTCAGGGAAAAGTTGTCAGGTCGCCTTTATTTGCTGCCCTGGTAAAAATTGGCGATAAGAGCTGCGTTTCAAAATACCAGAGGAATTCTTATAGCCGGCTAAAGAAGGCTACAGAAAATCATATGGCTGGCTGTAGAATGCGGAGAAAATCATACGGCCGGGCTATACGAAGCGATAAAAAATTATGCAGCCGGGCTATAGTTCCTATCGCCGGGCTTTACACTTTATCGCCTGGCTGTTGCTTTTCGCCATCGATTATAAAAGGCTATAAGAAATTGTGTAGAAATTCGTGTGCTTCGGAAATCATTAAGTTTGATACGGAACCACCTTAATATTTACAAAACACACATTATATTTTCCTTTAATACATATTTTTTTCATCAATTAAAATGAGAATAATCCATATAAGATGTGCAAACATTTCAAAATCATGAATTGAATAACGCTGACTCTGCCAGATTAAATATTAGAGCCTAACACAAAGCGGAGCGGCGACGCACTGGCGCCTACAAACCTAACAGGGATACCTCACGCATTGCGCAACGCGTGAAGTATCCCTGTTAGGTTTGTAGGCGCCGATGCGTGTTTTGCGCTGGCTGCCCGCGTGCCACGGCGCTTGAAGCAACTATTTAAACGTATTCCTAAAAAAACTAACCAAATTCTAAAGCAGAATGGTAAACAAACCGAAGGGGAACAAACCACCGATTTAATTCTCGAAGAAAGAGCAGAAAAACTTGATGCCAATCCAACAAGTACCTCTGAAGCCGAATCAGTAGTTCTAGCTTTATGCATGCTTATTCCTAATTTCACACTAAAAACTCAGTAATTAACGTAAGTGAGGATCGTTATTCGAGAAATCCAATTTGCTTGTACTGTAATTATGAGGAAAAGCATGGTCTCCTTCAGGCGTGGCACAAAATTGGTGAAGTTTACTGCCACCGCGGTTCTGATCGCACCTCCAGGGGTCAATCTAAATTTTGGATGGTCACAATGCAGAAAATCACGAAAAAATTTCATCTTCTTTTTTATAAAATGATTATAAATGATTTTTTATGCTTTTTCTTTTTTACACCTTGGAATTTTCCCATCTAAGAATATCAAACGATCCCCTTTTTCCTTACGCTTCTGCTGGTGGCCTTCCGTTGTTCTCTTTGAAAATATGATACTGGCAACCCACCAAAGACCCGACAGTTATTCCATCATTTTTCTCCTTAATCTTGTATAAGAACCAACCATGTCAACCAATAGGATCGCTCTAAACTTACTATGTCTTCTTTGTCTATCGTTTTGTCTATCAGTTTCAATAATCGGCCCGCCGGTGGGATATCTGGCATCTGGAGCCCGGGGCGGAATGGAAGGTGCAGTCCCCGGCGAAGACCCGAAGAATAGTCTCAACGGAGGAATGCTCGGAGCTCTCGTCATATTTCCCCGGGAACCCATATCGCCGCTTCGCGCCGTGGCGGCCCGTGACCTTTCAACTCCACCTGTTGCCGGCCCCGGCCCCGGCTCCGGTACCGGGAACCGGGGAACCGGTAAAGTGGAAGTCGCTCCCGCCGTCGTCGGCCGCGCTGTTGCTCGCTCGTCGTTTCCCCCCGGAGACGCGCGAACCTGTAAGAAAGTGGGCGTCGGCACATCTTTCCCACTTTCCAATGGCGGAATACGTCGGGCCGTCGCGGAGACGGAATAGCCCATAGACTCCGGCTCTGCGCGCAGAATGGAACAATGCACATTAAGAAAAACAATTTCGGTTGCAAGACCCGAGCTTTTATGGTACACCAAAATTTCCGGTCCAGCACTAGAAAAAAAAAAACACATCGTCACCTTCCAGGCAAAGTATCACAAGCGCCATGCGACGTTTAAAAATTTCCGCCGCCATTTTATTTTTTTACAGAAAAATTGTTCAACGAAGCTGTCCGAAAATTTCACTGAATTTTCTTTGTGCTGCCGATAAAATTTAGTGAAATTTCCAAACAGATTCAACCAACAATTTCTCAGTAAAGAAATAAAATGGCGGCGGAAATTTTTAAACGTCGCATGGCGCTTGTGATACTTTGCCTGGAAGGTGACGACATTGGATCTAGAGTCCAGACTCTTGAAAGCATTGACAAGAAAAAGGACTCTCGATTCAAGCAGACTTAAGCTTAAATCAAAAGGAAATCCGCTCAAATTTAGATGCTTGGTTCTTGATTTAAGCTTAAATCTGATTGAATCAAGAGTATTTTTTCTTGTCAATGTTGTGATAGAGTCTGGACTCTAGATCCAATGTGTTTTTTTTCCAGTGAGAGGGCTGATTATAGGAATTTTCAGACAGAACCATAAACAAAGAGGACCAAGGGAAAATAGAGCTATCCTATTGGTTGAAAAGGGGGTTGTTATAGACGCAGCGGGAAAATGATGGAATGATTGTTGAAATTGATAGACAAAGCTGTAGACATAGATGACGAAAGGGATATGGAGAGATCCTATTGGTGAAAGCGGGTGGTTGTAATGGATGAAGAAGGTGGATAATAGACTTACTAACGACAACTCGCAAGAGGCCCTATGGTATGGTTAGTCCATCATTTTCCTCCGTTATTCTATAGGAATCAAGCCATTTCATCACAAGCGCCATGCGACGTTTAAAAATTTCCGCCGCCATTTTATTTTTTTACAGAAAAATTGTTCAACGAAGCTGTCCGAAAATTTCACTGAATTTTCTTTGTGCTGCCGATAAAATTTAGTGAAATTTCCAAACAGATTCAACCAACAATTTCTCAGTAAAGAAATAAAATGGCGGCGGAAATTTTTAAACGTCGCATGGCGCTTGTGATACTTTGCCTGGAAGGTGACGACATTGGATCTAGAGTCCAGAGTCTTGAAAGCATTGACAAGAAAAAGGACTCTCGATTCAAGCAGACTTAAGCTTAAATCAAAAGGAAATCCGCTCAAATTTAGATGCTTGGTTCTTGATTTAAGCTTAAATCTGATTGAATCAAGAGTATTTTTTCTTGTCGATATTGTGATAGAGTCTGGACTCTAGATCCAATGCGTTTTTTACCAGTGAGAGGGCTGATTATAGGAATTTTCAGACAGAACCATAAACAAAGAGGACCACGGGAAAATAGAGCTATCCTATTGGTTGAAAAGGGGGTTGTTATAGACGCAGCGGGAAAATGATGGAATGATTGTTGAAATTGATAGACAAAGCTGTAGACATAGATGACGAAAGGGATATGGAGAGATCCTATTGGTGAAAGCGGGTGGTTGTAATGGATGAAGAAGGTGGATAATAGACTTATTAACGACAACTCGCAAGAGGCCCTATGGTATGGTTAGTCCATCATTTTCTCCGTTATTCTATAGGAATCAACCATTTCAGCCAATCGGATCGCTCCATACCCCCTATGTCTTATTTATCTATCGCTTTGTTTATGAATGTCAACAATCCGCCCGCAGGATATATAGTTTATGGCAACGGTTCTTACGGCAAAACAGTTTTCGATTCACGGAACTGAAGTTCTCGATCATAATAGAGACTGAGCTCAGGTTAACTTCAAAGTGACCGAAGTTTTTGTCAGCCGTACCACGACTGATATCGAGTGGTTAAAATCGAGCACGACTGGATCCAATCCGAGAAAATTTTCAACTTTAAAATTTTCAAATCCAAGGCGGCAACGCCGAAATATTTTCGCTATAGAAAAAGTTGTATAAATAATCGAAAAAGTGGCTCGCGGCAGGAACCCGGCGCTGTTGTCAGATTCGGATATTTCCCTAACCTATTTCGTTCGATCTCGGAGAAATCGGTGCGCATTCGGGGGCAAGTTTGGTCTCGCGGCAGAGGACGGATGCAGATTCGTTGGTGGGGGGGGGGGGGGGGGCTGGGGCAGGCCCCCGTGTGATTTACTACGCCGCTGGGCCGAGGCTTTTTAATGTGTTAACGCTCGTTTAATTTCCCCAAAATCCCGTCCTGAGCCGCGCCTCGCCTTTCTTATCATGATTGCCGATTCCGCGGTAATTACCAAGGCGTCGCACTGTGGACTCGAATTTTAAATTTTAGGACTCGCCCTAGGAAAGTCCTGTCGGTTTACATTTCATGATCAAGGAAGATTACAGCGGTGTGGCGTGCTTTACGATATATCGATTGATCTGCCATTCAAATCTACGAAAAAGGATCGATAAACAGGGTTGTCCGCAACGAACACCGTAATAATCGATTCCTTACCATAGCTTAAACTGAGGAAATATCGCGAAAATCGACCATTCACGCCTTGCCATCGGAAGATTAGGGGGGCGCTGTACCACAGCATCACTTGAAGGGCGAATTTCACGAACTTTATTGAATTTAAACGGAATGGCTTTGGAATCGATCCGCGCATGTGAATAAAGTGATTTGCATCTGCAAAAAGTTCAAATTGCAAAAATAACAATTTCAAGATTTTGGCAAACTTATAACCTCTGTCAAATGTCTTGATGAACCACTTGTCTTACCACTCGCAACTGAAACTTTCGAGCATCACACTGGAAAAAAAAACACATTGGATCTAGAGTCCAGACTCAGAATCTTAAAAACATCGACAAGAAAACATTCTCTTGATTCAATCAGATCTAAGCTTATAAATCAAGAACCAAGCCTCTTAATTTGAGCGGATTTCCTTTTGATTTAAGCTTAAATCTGCTTGAATCAAGAGTCCTTTTTCTTGTCAATGTTTTCAAGAGTCTGGACTCCAGACCCAATGTGTATTTTTTCAGTGCAGCGACATTTTTTCGTAAAAATTGCAAAATTCGATTTTTTGATCCAGTTTGACGATACCCACCGTTCTGATTTTGAATCCATGCTATGAGATCCTTTTCCTCGCGGATGGTTGCATTTATTTTTTGATGCTAAAATTGGCTTTTTTAAATTTTTTTCCTCGTATTTTGCAACTGTGCGGCGCACCGGTATCCCAGGTGAGTATTTTTAGCCCCGCTTCGCCCTATGAGCCTATTATGGCGCTAATTTACTGGATACGCGTACCTCATCCTTTTCCCGGCAGTAATAATATGAATGAGCATTCATATTTCTTCCCGTCGCGTCGTCGCAGCGCTGCGTTTCCATTATGTTTATCTTTTCCGCGTTTTGGCAGCCTCCTCATCGAAGCGCTCAATCATTAAATTAGCCGTGGATCAGAGCACTCGCCTAAAACCGCGTTTATCTAGCGGACATCCTTAGTGCGCATACGAGGTTTTCGCCCAGCGCGCCAAGTGCATAAAGATGCCATGCCCCCAGAGAGTGAGGAGGTCAACCTCCCAAGCTCAAAATCAATATTTCTTCGCTATTATTTTAGTCCGTTCGGGGGAGAGGATATGGAGGCATAGTTGTAATTCACTGGAGAAAAAACACATTGGATCTAGAGTCCAGACTCTTGAAAACATTGACAAGAAAAAATACTCTTGATTCAATCGGATTTTTGCTTGCATCAAAACGAAATCCGCTTAAATTAAGAGGCTTGGTTCTTGATTTAAGCTAGATTCTGATTGAATCAAGAGTACTTTTTCTTGTCGATGTTTTTAAGAGTCTGGACTCTAGATCCAATGTGTTATTTTTTTTTTTCCAGTGTATTTCAATTTCAATTTTTGGTGTTTTTCAATGCGTGTTGTATACACAGCCTCCAAAAAATATGATTCATTTTTTTACAGCTTTGAGAATGGTCATGAGATACCACACGGATTTTTCCAATCCAATCTTTCTTATTTTTCATCTCACTTAAGTAGCCCTCTAAGGAGGAAGAATGTATTTCTTTCAGTTGGGTATTCATCGCTTAGTTTTTTACTGTGTCCTGATGGGCTGAGAATACCCGTTCACATTCGCAGCTCATACCTCGAAATCACCGACACGTCCGCACTCTATGACAGGTCATCGAAGAAAAAAGTTCGGTCGTATGAACCAAAGTTCGGTGTTCCGTATCATCCCAACTAATTCGGTTCGTCGAACCAAATTTCCGGTCCGTCAAACTGAACTTTCGGCTCGTGTAACTGATAACCTCAACGGTAAAGTGAACTGACGAACAAAGTTTGATCATATGAACCGAATGTTCGGTTACACTAACCGAAAGTTCAGTTACACTAACCGAAAGTTCAGTTCGACAAACCGAACAGTTGCGGGACGATATGGAACACCGAACTTTCGGTTCAAATGATCGAACTTTTGTTTTCACTGCGCTCAAATTATGACCATTTTCCCTGAATTCGGCTCTTCTGGACGAATGGCTCCCGGAAGACTAGGTCCCTTCTTTCAGACCCTGTCACGATTGCATTCCTTCCCCATGGAACTTTCAATCCGATTTTGCACCCCGCATGACGTCATCCAGGTGCAAGGTGGAAAATACCCGAGCACCTCGCGGGGGAAAAGCGGATCAGCGATCCGCGAGTCCAAACCGTGGTATGCGAGTATCGGCAACCACAGGCAGGCCCCGCGATCCGCGATCTGAGCTACGAGGTTCCAGCTCGCCCCCCCTCCCCCTGCTGCCCCCCGCTCCCCCCTTTACCGGCCTCCCTGTCCCGATTCCCACCAGAACAATGACCTTTCAAGTTCATACTCTCGAGCCATTCCATTCTGGTCCGTTCCTACCACTCCATCCCCCCTCCTCCCCACCCCGCCCTATCCTATCATATCCTATCTTATCCCGTCCGATCCTAGTACATCCCGTCTTGTCGCCGATTTCCAGCACAGTGACTCGATTGTCCCATATACTGCCGTGATGAGGGATAACGCCGCATGAGCCCTCAGACGTTGTCGAATTTCCTTTGATGAAACACGAATTTCCTGGTGAACTTATGAAGATTTTCCTTCCAAATTTTCCGATAATTTTGTTTTCGATTTCTCCCTAAGTTCCTGAAAATTTCGAGGAAAAGCATTCATAACTTGCCTCAAAAATAAACATTTTATCGAAGGAAATTTGGCAACTCTCGAATGTTTATACGGCGTTCTTCCTTAGCACGGCAGCACAGCGCGCGGTATTCCGACCCCTCTCCGTCTCTCCTCTTCCTGCTCAATGGAATACTGGACCACCTACAGGATATCGTCATAGTGACGTTCCCTTCGCGTATGCCGAAGTCTGTCTTTGCGGCTCGAGGCGTGGTAGAGTTAGTGGGCTCAACTACTCAGTATAGAATTGGCCTTATTAGGTTTTTTTTAAAAAAAAAAAAAAAAAAAAAAAAAAAAAAAAAAAAAAAAAAAAAAAAAAAAAAAAAAAAACAAAAAACTAATGAACAGGGTATTCCAGAAAGTGGCGATTCTTGAAACTTGGCAACACTATTTTCCTTGATTTTCTTTTAAAATCGATATTTTTAATGGATTTAAATGAAGGAAAAACAGTGCTGCCAACGTGAAAAAACCCCACTGGTTCCAGGGTTGAGAGGTCGGACTGCAGGAGCATGTTCTATGGATCAAAATAAGAACTTTCTCCGTGCATAAGTATAGCATTTAGCCGATGCACCAATCTCGAGAAAATCGAATTTTTAAAAAAAAAAAATTCAGCGGTTTAAAACATCCTATCATACGGAGAAATGGCTCTGTCGCCGAGTCAAATATGCGGAGCCTCTTGTTCTGAACTGACTAAACGTGCGGTCTACTGAGAAAAGAGGTGTGATTTTTCCTCGAACACCAACATTTATCCACTTGATACAACTGAAACTGCTAAAAAATTCATTTTCCAAATCCTATTTTCTTGATATTGACACTTAGAAAGTTCGATTTTGAAAAAGCTCATTTCACTCATGAGATCACAAGGAGCATCATTTTAAAAAGTATCGAAAAGTTGGCGCTAAATTTGTCGATATCCCGTACGTAGTCCTTTTTAGAGTCCCTTTATACTGAGAGTTAAGACAACATCCCATCATGGAGTCACAAACGGGAATAAAGATTATACATATACCAATTGAACGTTTTTCGTAATCTTTGATCGGCTCATTCTCAAATTCCTTTCTCCGTTCCTTCTCTCATTCCGTTTGTTCCTTGTTGAAACCGTAATTCCTCGGTCCATTCCAGATTATAATCATTGCAATTGGTGAAAACGTAATCTTTATCCTCGTTTGTGACACTGTGGACGCCTAAAATACAGTAACCAATCAGAAATGGATTCACATTGTCTTAATTCTCAGTACAAAGGGCCTCTAGTCCTCTCAATCCTGGATTTCCGGGACCAACCCGTGCCGCACGCGACGCGAGCAGCTGAGATTTAGTGTCGAAAGGGGTCAAACGCCGAAAACTAAGAGCGGCGGGCTTCCGCGGGTCGATCGTTAATCGCTATCGGATAACCTTGACCGATACATAGCGTTGCCAATATAGGGCTTTATCGATGTAGCTTATTCGATAACGATTCGACAATCGAGCCGCGGTTCGGTTCAGTTTCCTGCTATTTGCGGCAATGATGGGCGTGGGTGGAGGCGGGGGCGCGCGCCCGAACAAAGCTCGCAAGTGTCGTGCACCTGAGCAAACTTCGTTAGCCGCCTTTTCCCGGACTTGCGGGTGCCGGCTGTCGCATGGCGGCCTCGTGTTGCAGCTTCGGATGCAGCTTCGGTGGTCACGCGCCACTCGTGCGCGCACAGCCTCGTCAATGGCCAACCCTCGAGCCGCGCTCTCATAGGCGGCGCGCGACGCCACGGAAACCGCGCCAAGGTCGAGCCGCCACCCGACCCTCGAAATTTTTCCGAATGAAATAGCTAATAAGGTGATTCGATGGACGCCATATTTTGTGTCAGAACGACATGCGATAGATCGCAACGATTGCTTCCATTTTTTCAGCTACTTGTAATTTTTCTCAAATTTTGAGATCGCAATTCTGTTGTCAAGAGAATAAAGAATTCACTTACCGATTTTGCCAAAAAAATTCAACGACATAAAGGCGTGGTTTTTTCAGAGAAAACCTATCGCATTCGTGTGCAGTTTCGATATCAGTATCGAATGCGATAATTTTCCTCTGACAAAACCACGCATTTAATACGTTGAATTTCTTTGTCAAAATTGGTGAGTGAATTCTTTAGTCTCCTGACAATAGAATTGCGTAGGCAATTAGCAATTGCCGGTAAGTTACAATCTACATGTGACGAATGAAAAAAGCGGAAACTTCAGAACCTAAGAAACTACTGAGGAAGGGTTGATTATTACGCTTGGAATTCAAAGAGACGTTTATTTCCTGTCGAGCCCACGGCATCAAGCACGGTACAATCGAAAGCTCGTGTAGTGAAAGCAGTGACCTTAGTTGGGTTTGGTTTGAATAGGCAACTAAACTAACTGTCTGGCAAAGCGGGGAGTATCGCTTGGATTTGAAGGCGCTCAAAGCCGAGGTATTGTCTTTGAAAGTCCAAGTCGATGTGAGGCGAGTACCGCGTGTTACGAGCTGCCTGTGGAACCGTGGCTTTACAGAGAGGAGTTCATTAAAAATCTGGCCCAGCTACTGTCGCTACATAGTATGCGTGCACCGTTTCCAAAAAGCTCCCGAAAATCCCTCTTTTCTGGCACCCGGGAATTTCAGAATGCGGATGAAAATGGAACCTTATCATGAGAATGCTATTATGACTTTTAGCTTGAGTCCGTATCTGATTCTAGCGATACAGCGATTCAATTGTTACGTTTATCAATTTAGAAAGCGTGTATTATATTCATATTCGATTCGTAGGAAAAAATTTTGCGAATCGGATATTTTATTCGTAATTTCTTGGCACCAAGCTCATTCCAACGAAAGTAATTGGGTACACCCGGCTTTTACTTCTTTTTTTTCTACCGTAATGGTTACTCTGATAATACATGGCGGTATATTCTTATCATGCGGCATGGTGCAAAAAAATTATGACTGACTTCCTCTCTAGATTAGCAAGCAGGCGACTACCACATTTTAGGAAAATTCTCTGTTTCAGGCACGCAGTATGTGGCTTTGCAAAAATTCGGTAGCCGAATCATTTTTTCTTATTATTTTAAAGTTTCCCCTCTAACGCAACGTGGCAACGGTGTTGTAGAGCCCATGAATTTTTCGGTCGCAAATTATCCCGAATCCTGTGCGAGACGTCAGACAGCTCTTCCCGGAAACTCCTATCTATCTAGGCAGATGCGAAGCATTCTAATGTCCAGATTTATTTTTGGGTTCCCACTCCAGAAGTTCAAGGCTGATAACTTCCTCGTATTTGGTTAAAGTCTACCGAGATAACAAACCTGCCTGTCCTGGATTTAAGTCTGGACCTATTTCATGGTTTTATACTTCAATCCTTTCTAGACCGAAATAGTTTTAACGGCCAGAATACTGTCTTCATTAAATTTCAGGTCTCACTCCCGATTAAAAAAAATATCAGTCCTACATTTACGATTGATGAACCTTTCATCTTGGACCAAAAATTAGATAAAATTTTAGTGAAACCTTGATCTGTTATTTTTCAATGTAATTTTGCCACTGTTGACTTAATTTTTACCCGAGAAATTAACAATGCTTAAAGTAAGTCGGACTTTGATATCGGAGATCGATATTTAATGTATTTTACTTTTAGTGGAGCTCCAACGTGAGAAACATAGCCGAAAATCGGAGTTGTAATCTTGCCTCGTCTTTAAACTTTTCTCTTAATAGGAGAGATATCTCATTTGTAACATAGAGCAGTGCGGTGCGTTGCGCTTGCGAGTGCAGGCCATCGCGCCTTCAATTTTGCACATGCAACATGGACATCCGTTAAGTACGAATAGTTGTATCTCTGCGCCGTCGTCAACACGCCGCCTTTCCCCTGGTCTATTTCCATATTGTGTTCGTTTCCATTTGTTTTATTAAAGGCAAGACTTTAAAGAAAATTTCAAGGGAGCCATCAGCCTTTACTTTCCTGACTAGAATTCAAACCTGAGCATTATACGTTGAAGAAAAAAGTAACCTGTGAACACACCGGCGAGTTTATTTGGGGCTGTTTTCTTACTATATCAAAGACATGTCGCTAGAAACACATCCGTGTGTTCGGTTAACACGCTAATACGTTCCATTGGACCTTGTAAGCATCGATTTAGGATCTCGTTTAGGACTAAGTTATTTTTAATATCACACTTTCTGTAGTTTAGGAGACAATAGGTCCAATTAAACGCACCGTTGTGAGTTTTTTTTCTCTCCTTCTTTTTTTCCAGCAGAGCCTATGTGTGATGATGGAATCGATGTCATCGATATTTCCCCATTTGAAGCTATGACAAAAAAACGATTATTAGGGTATTCGTTGCGAACACCCTGTTTATCGATCCTTTCCCATAGGTTTAGATGGCAGATCAATCGATATATTGCAAAGCCCGCCACGCCACTGATTGTATTGACGAATCGTATATTTTAGTGTCCGAAGCTGTTTTCCTCCTTTTATTCTGAAAGAATAATTTGAATTGCAAGAAGAAAAACACGACAACATCAGCTTTAAAAAAAAAGTTCTCCAGACGCTACTAATTGAGCTCGAAAACAAACAAAATTCTCACTGTAATGCATGTATGGATAGGGGTGGAGTCCTTGCAGCATTGCATCGCCTTAAGCAGGATTTGCATGCAACTTTGATGAAATGCGAACCGCTTTTTCGAATCGGCCATTCTTCATGGGGATCAACATACGTGGGTGATTAAAAGGATAACAACGGATCAGCTTATCTCTCGCGTGGCACCCGTTTTAGTTAAAAATAATTCAGCGACTTAATGTGACTGAATTTGCGCTTCCTCCGTTAAAGTTACCCGGCTCAGGACACGCCCTTCATTTGCAAAGGAGAGGAATCTGTGCTGTCTCTTCCACTAGAAACTTCAAACTTTTTGTTCTGCAAGCTTTGTATTGAAGCTTTTACATGATGAAGAATCTCCTGGGCAGACTTTCGGGGAAAAAGATGTATCGCTCTTTTTTGGACACGTGCGTTTAAGTCTCCGACTTCATTTTTTTAATTTTTCGCCATTTTTTCCCGCTATTTTTCGCTATCGATTTAGCCACGGTTATACCTTAATCTAACGAGTAGCTCTCCGAAAAACTTGAACTGGATTTTTCAAAAGTCGCATACTCAAAATATTCCTTTAGAATGAACAGAAGAGGCTCAATTATCCGTTATTTGACTATACGCGATAGGTCTGGTCCCAATCGCCGCAGATAATCGAGACTCTACTTTATTTGGAATTTAATTTGAAATTAGAAACTCCAATTTCTGGCTCAGTTTAAAAACAACTTATGCACCACTAGTTTCCGTATGGGCACGTGTGTTTTTACCGATGAGCCACAAATTGCAGCTCCTAATTGAAAAATGAAGTCCATCTGTAATTTCGCTCGAATCTCAGATTTCGCCACTTGGACTGCAATTTTTTTTATCAGGAACTACAATTTCTGACTTAGTTTAAAAACAACATAACTACCATTAGTTTCTCTTCGCACATAAGTGTTTTTACGGACGAGCCACGAATTGCAGCTCCTAATTGAAAAATGAAGTCCATCTGTAATTTCGCTCTAATCTCAGATTTCACCACTTGGACCGCAATTTTTTTATCAGGAACTACAATGTCTGACTCAGTTTTGCACAACTTATGCACCATTAGTTTCCGTATGGGAACGTGTGTTTCTACGGATGAGCCACTAATTGCAGCTCCTAATTGAAAAATGAAGTCCATCTGTAATTTCGCTCTAATCTCAGATTTCACCACTTGGACTGCAATTTTTCTTATCAGGAACTATAATTTCTGACTCAGTTTAAAAACAATGTAACTACCATTAGTTTCCCTTCGCACATAAGTGTTTTTACGGACGAGACACGAATCGTAGTTCCTAATCGCAAAATGAAGTCCAATCGCGCGTCCGATTTCTTTGCGGAGCCCACCTCGCAGCGGGGGGGGGGGGGGGGGGTGTCCTCATGCAACCCCGCGAAGCCTACAAAATGACAAGAGTCAATCGACACGGATCGCTCGGTGAGTGTCCCGACTCTCCCCGTGGAGATACTCTCGCGGTGCGGCTCAATCGTCGCAAGGACGGGGCTGAAATCGGACGGACGGGTGGAAGGTGGAGCAGCGAGGGGGGGGGGGTGAGAGGGGGTGTCCATAAAACAGGGCTGCGTGCACCACGCACGGGAATGCATCCCGCGTGATCCCGTGATCCCGCGCGTCCAGGAACGGAGAATCCGATCCCGGTCGGATTAAAACCCGGGACCGGGAAGGATGTGTTATTAATACCCCGCCACCCGGACCGTAACAAAATTATTATGATTAACCCCCCGCCCCCTCTCCTCTCCGCGCTCCCTCCCCCCCCCCCCCCGCCTGCTCCGTTTGATCCTCTCGCGGTGCGGACTTTTTCCGAGCCGGGGATAGAAATGCCGAGATTGAGATGAGAGTGACGCGGCGGTGGCGGTTGTGACCTCGGGCCCTCGGGGCGGGGGGAGAGGGGAGAGGAGGGGTGCGCGGGGGAGAGGGAGGGCAAGTCATGGGGGTTGGTAAGTCGAGTCAATGTTCGCTCTAGCTTCGTTGCATCGTTGCCGATAGTAAAAGGAGGATCTTTTTTCCGTATCATCGAAAGCTTTTCACTTGCCTCCATCTGTAGGAGCAGCAATGTTTCTAACCTTTTATAATGGTATTCTCTGATAAAGTATCTTTGTACATTTTGTCCAGATTTTGAAGTATTTTCGGGACTCTCTCGTTTTGCAACCTCGAAAGTTCTTTACTCGGCTTTTTTCAGGAATAGCTATAGTTCACGTTTTACATCTTTACCCCCTTAGACCCATCAGACACATTATCCCCTTGCCCCGTTAGACGCAATAACCCCCTTTTCGTGAGAATAAATTTACTCTCATAAAGGTCATCTGTAGCTATCGATACTCTATACTTTACCAGCATTGTTTTAGACCTAAGAACGTCTATCTTAGTAGGGAATCTAGCTGTCCTTTTTGCGTGTACACTAGAAAAACAACACATTGTATCTAGAGTCCAGATTCTTGAAAACATTGACAAGAAGAAGGACTCTTGATTCAATCAGATTTAAGCTTAAATCAAAAGGAAATCCGCTCAAATTAAGAGACTTGGTTCTTGATTTAAGCTTAAATCTGATTGAATCAAGAGTATTTTTTCTTGTCGATGTTCTTAATAGTCTGGACTCTAGATCCAATGTGTTTTTTTTTTCCAGTGTAATTACAATCTATCATCGGACAATATCATTAAATTGGTTGATTTCAAAATGAGCGGTAACTGGAAAGAATAACACGTCCCGTGAGTCTCCGCAAGAGGCTGTTTTGAACTTTAATTGGGTCTCCACAATTTTTCTAATTCATCGCTGAAAACTTGGCAACCGCGCCAGGTCGTCTCTTTCGGCTGCTCTTTATCCTTGTTTCAACTTTTTCTTTATCATGACCATAATTATTATTTTATCAATAAATGTAAATAACCTTCCAGATCACCAGGAGCGGGACTCTTGAAAGAGTTATTTTCTCGATTCGAAGAAGACGCTCTCTGTCCTTCTCCACTCCACCCCCCCCCCCCCCGCCCCTCCTCTCCCCTCGGGTGTCCCTCCCGATTTTTCGGCTGGGTCAACCGGAAGCGCTAGGTTGTGCGATTGAGCAATTACATGTGTTTGTTTATGCTAAAAAGAACTATGTCACACGCAATTCCTATGCACATAGTTCCTTTTAGCATGAATAATTTCATGTTTTAAATACCTGAAAGCTTTGTTAATAGAAGAGATGCACTGGAAAAAAACATTGGATCTAGAGCCCAGGCTCTTAAAAACATCGACAAGAAAATATACGCTTGATTCAATCAGATTTTTGCTTAAATCAAAAGGAAATCCGCTCAAATTAAGAGGCTTGGTTCTTGATTTAAGCAAAAATCCGATTGAATCAAGAGTATTTTTTCTTGTCGATGTTTTTGAGAGTCTGGACTCTAGATCCAATGTGTTTTTTTTTCCAAGTGAAGCTCATTTTGAGGTTTCTAAAGTGAATTTTGGTCAGAAGCATGTTGAAAAAAAGATCTGCATGTTGATATTCTTTCATTTTGCATTCCATGCGTTCGTACCTCGTCGAGACAAGAGTGTCTAGACGAATTGTCACAATATTGCCCAAATTTTCATGTGCAATAATTTTTTATAGTATTGTTTTAATTTTTCAGTAGAATGCTCCATTGAACATAAAAGTAAAACACATCAGTAATACACTCTAAAGTACATCTCAAATTGACACTGGCGTAAGACATTTCATGCCAACACGGACCAAACCTAAAGAAGTACTGACGAAATACACGATAATAACATGACATGAAATGTATGTGATGTAATATTATATACACTCATGAATTATCCCTTTACCGCTCACCGCTTTACTGGCTCAATATTGGCGCAATATTGCAGCGATACAAGACCCTCCTCCCATCCATAAAAACCAAAACAAAGCGCCGCCATTTTTGAGCCCTAAACCCTCTACGGGGCCCAGTGTCCATATTCTCCCTATAAAGGTACTCTAATATTGCCTAAATATTTTTATTTTAATTGGATGGAAGAGAGAGAGATATAGAGGGATAAGTTTCTCATGACCACGTGACAACGGTGGAGCTGATGACTAATCCGAAGTGATCGCCAGACGAAAATCAGGGAGGCATATACTCTTAACTGGTCAGGGACGATGCCCTCAGTCCCACCGATTCCTCCTCACGGCAAACCCGTTTACTCACATACCTCGAATACTCTCGATTGATCCGAATTCAAGAGCTCTGGATTCCGTAAAACGCAACAAGTCTTGGGAGTCGACGGTATTCTGAGATGATAAACATGTAGTTGGATAGCTGATTTCTGGAAAAGGGGGCTCTGATTATCCTTGTTATGTTTCAGGAAGGAACATTTTACCCCGATCAGTTTGGGTCTCGTGGAACCTGTGACTTGTGAGGATCCCAAGTTCGGATTATTCAAAAATATGAAGAGTCAAAACCGAACAGCTTAATTATGTTTTTTGTGTTTACAATTAGTTGTATGTCAGGTTATCAGTTTTCTCCAAGGAATTTTTGAAAAGAGAGTAATTCCAGTTCGATCAGTGTTGCAGAGCCTTATTCGGCAACTTTCTTCATTGAAGAATTGTGAATATTTAGATCTGTTCAGTAACTTTACAGCAGTAGCGTGTCGTGATTTGCTATACATCGATTGATCGGCCATTCAAACCTATGGAAAAGTATCGATAAACAGGGTGTTCGCAGCGAACACCTTAATAATTGATGATTTACCACAGTTTAAAATGGGGAAATATCGATAGATAGCAAAGCACATACGCCACTGCTTTACAGCATTTTTTCTTCTTTTTTTTCATAATATTTATAGAAAATAATAGAGTTGCTAGGTGAAAGAACAGAGCCATGAAGCCTCGATTTGAGAAAAATCGGAAATTTTTAGACAATCCATGGAGAAGGTACCAGTACCTACCCCATTACCCCCATTGCGATCAACGCCTCAATAATTTTGATACCTGACGGACGACCGGTTAAGGAGAAAAAATTGGACAAGAAAGTAAAAAAGAAAATAATAAAACTCCAAATATGCAAATAATGATTTGGTTTCAGTGTATCCTACGTTTTAAGTGACATTTTTGTGATTCCTAGAGAAGTATATTTGAAGTTGATACATCACTCAAGACCTTGTGCCTGGGAAAGTTTAACCTAGTATCGTTCGATCTGACCAAAACTTCCGTTATGATTCCCAATTTTTCATTTTAAAAATTGGTTGGGTTACGTAAACTCGAAACAATCAAACCTCGCTTGAAATGCCGCTACAACATATTTATGCCACGGATCCTTTCGATTATAATTGATCAATTACGACTTCATAAGTCATCACAGCCTTTTAACCGCAGTTCTCTGAGCTGAGGACAGAAAAAGGAGAAAAAAAAGCTGATTCTACGAACATTGTATACAAACTCGTTTAAGTGACTTCTCTCGGCGCTCAGGACAGGCGGCCGCTCTTCACTCAAAATGTCACCGCGCTTGTAGAAGTGGCTCGAACCTGATTTTGATAAATGTGCTCTAGCCATAAGTAATACCTGACGTCTGAGCCTTTCATTTCGTCCTAATCACCAGGTGTAATTTGGGAACTACTTCATTCACGAGAGTCGCACTCATCTTCGCTACTTCGCTCACACCGATGCCGCCTCCATTGAGAAAGGCTTATTTCAGTGCTCACAGGGGACCGAGTTTCACTTTTTTTCCAGTGCTAAAGGAGTACAAAAATGGTGTATTAGTCTATTTGTATTTAACATAAGACAGAGGGAGATGTTGCATGTGTGAGGAATTTGCGATTTGATTATGGATTCTTGTGTAAAGTTCGCGAGAAACACGATGGTGCCACTGGTTTTCTCTGAAATCAACTGCCAAGCTCAAAAAAAGCTCACAAGTTGAGCCCAAAATGGAGGGGATATCCCACGCTATCCTGAGAGTCCACCTCTACATCAAGACGAACTCTCCATGCAAAGATAGGGAGCAAATACGTTAGCAGGGATGCCGTGTTCTCAGTTTTAGAGTCCCCAAATAAAGTGGCAGCCCTGTCAATGTACTTGCTCCCTATCTTTGCATGGAGAGTTTGTCTTGATGTAGAGGTGGACTCTCAGGATAGCGTGGGATATCCCCTCCATTTTGGCCTCAACTTGAGAGCTTTTTTTGAGCTTGGGAGTTGAAATCAGAGAATACCAGTGGCACCATCGTGTTTCTCGCGAACTTTTACATAAGAATCAACAGTCCTATCGCAAATACCTCACACATGCAACATCTCCATTCCAATATCTTCTATTCATTAGCCACATGAAGGTGAACATTTCGAAAACCGGGCACCGTTGTATTCGTGAGAATGGGTGTTTTTATCAAACACCCATCCACTTTCTCGTTTGCGCGGTTTCGGAAATCGCCCACTAGGTAGCGTGGCTGATTTTCTACCTCATTTACGCCTCGGTAAAACTCCCTCTTTGCGGTGTTGCCATGCCGGGCAACAGAGATGAGCAGAGGGAAATACGGTGTATCTGATCTTGAATCCGCATTGGAGTTACGAGAAGTCGCCTCTGCAAGGCGACGCACAGTGGATCGAATCAATCTCAGAGGACGGACATGAATTTTTTGCCTAAAACTGCACATTTTGATGTTTATTTCGTCACATTTCAAATTTCAAAGGGTGCGCTCCAGCAGAAAATCTTACGAGAAAACCAATAGAACCACTTTTAAACACGTCAAAGCGTTGTATAAATCAGAGTTATAAGCGTTTAAAGTTTCCAAATTTTGTCTGATCTCTCCTATTGACTCGATACACTGTGCGACGTGCAAATTTTGCATTATCGCGGAAGGAAAGGTTCCGCCTGCCCGCTCGAGCGCGGGTCATAAATCTATGTGACGAATGAGGTGACGTTCATGACATCTCCCCTAATAAAAAGCCTGTTCAATTGGAGACCCCCGAAAATTTCCGCGTACACTGAAAAAAAAATCTCGGTGTATTTACCAAGAAAAGGGTAAAATTACCAAGAATTCAGGGTTCTATTTGATCCCAGTTTTTTCTTGGTAAAATTACCATTTATGGAATTGGTAATTTTACCAAGAAATATCGGTAAAATTATTGAACTTTCTCGGTAATTTTACTGGACCTCGGTCAAAACGCCAATATTTTTTATCGACTGTGGTAGAATTACCGAGATAAAATGGCAAAGTTACCGGGAATTGATTACCAATAAAAGTGGTATTCTTACCTGGAAAAAATAGTAAAAATACCGGTTTTTAGGTAAGCTTACCAGTCTGTCTTGGTAAAATTACCAATAATTGGTAAAAAAAGTGAGATGGTAAAGGTACCAACGGACCTTGGTAAAAACGCCAAGAATTTTTTTTCAGTGTATTACGGTGGTAGTGACGAACCGGTCGAATGAATTTTCTCCTTACTCGAACGGAATCTCCAGAATAACGCTAAATACGGTAAAGAACCGGTGGTAGGATCTTAGGTAGCGACGTGAGTGTCAAAAATTAATTAATGTGACTGTCCATGGGAAAAGAGACCTCAGTCCGCGGAGAAAGGTTATGAGAAAGGCGGTTTGGATAGTTTAAAAAGAAGAAAAAAAATCGGATTTTGAGACTTCGCTTTAGAAAATTTTCCAAAGTCCACGCCATAAAATATCACGCACTTTCAGAGTAAGACATGTGGGTATAGTTTATTATTAAAATTTAATTCAAGACTCAAGATGGTTGATATTCTGTCTCACCCTGAAAGTGCGTATAAACTTATTTGAGGTGAATTCCTGAAAGATGATTTGCAAGCAACCTCAGTTCGTTTGTGTACCCATAGAGGGCGCTATGCACTATAATGTGGCCATTTTATGCCAAGAACACGGCAGATTAGCATTTTAAAAAGTTTTCTCGAGACAAATTTTTTTTTACGAATTTCAAAGCGGCATTACTCCGGCTTGCTTCGGTATAAAACTTATAAAGGGAGTTTCTGTTTAGAAAGATTCGTTGAACATGTGGTTTGATGTATCGGCTGGTTTAGAACAATTTACACGACCTAAAAAAAAAAAAAAAAAAAAAAAAAAAAAAATAAAAATAAGATTTAAGTTGGAAAATCTGAAAATGAGAAAATTCCCAGTTATTCCACTCTTCATAGCCATTTTATACTTTTAAGTATAGAAAATCTACCACAAAAAACCCGCTTCCTCAGATTACTCAATTGAATCAGTGAGGACGAAAACACACCAACTCAGTAACTCAAAAATGCTCAATTTTCATTGAAAACAGTCAGTTTCATAAAGGTCATTGAAATGAGTGCATCTGTTTCAACTTGGACCTTTTAAGTTCCTTAAGTGCTTGCCTTTATTCACAAAAAATCTTTTTCTTGACTAACTTCTTCACCTTCTGTGCAGTTTCTTGTGTGTCTTGATTATTTTCATTTTTTCGAGTTGGTACGTTTTCGTTCTCACTGATTCAATTGACTTTTGAGGCTCTGTCTATATGTTGAACCAATCGATATCGATACAATCTCACCTGATTGATGTATCGAATACAATCCATATCTCTTTTCCTACGAACGATCACAAATGAATAACTTTATAAAGCTAAGTTTTTGTTTATTTTTTGCTTATTTTCTTAGTTTATTTTTTGCGTATTTCTTATGTTTATTTTTTTGTTTGTTTCAGGTAAGTGAAATGCTGTCCAAGTTTGAGTTCAAGGTAACGAGCCTCCAAGCGGTTACGTGAGTGTTTAATTAGCGCATTTCTACATGTCTTTCGAAGAGGGGGGGAGGGGGGATCATTCGAAATGAATTCAATCAGACCGGACTTCGGATGAGCTCGTGCATTTCCGGCGACACGCGGCACGAGCCGACCGGTAATTACCGGGGGCCTAGTCTAGACTTTCGAGCTTGTTCTCAATTTCTCACCTCGAATACCGCTGTTTCGTGAAAAACAACAAACTACAAGTCGGTGGGCGATGGAGGGGGGAGGAGGCTCTTACCGCTAATTGGCGTAGCAGCCGAGCAGCGGTGCAACATCACTCTCCTCGTCAAATGGCGCCCAACGCAGTTAGTCTAATTCCTCATTTTTGACAGAGAATTAGGAGCAGTTTTTGACTTCCTGCCAACTTCGGCTGGAGGAATACGGAACTCTCTCCGGTTACAGTGGATAGGGTTCAGGGTGTAAGTTATAGGCGGCTTCAAGATTCTAGGGCGTAAGTTAAATGAGGCTTAAAGTATCTAGTGGATTACATTTTGCAATAAAGAACCACTATTTCTGGCCAATTTTAGAAACAACATACATGACATTGGTTTCCTTATGCAGATAAGTGCTTTAATGGGAGAGCCAAAGATAGTGGTTCCTTTTTGCAAAATGTAATCCTAGTGTTGTACTGCTACCCCAGAATCTGCACTTTGAACGCGACAGATACAACGTAGATAATTCTGTCGCTTGAAACCACGTTTTTGAACCACGCGAACTTCAAATTTCTTTATTTTTAAATTCATTTAATAATTTTGGCAGGGGGATAATCTTCCAGATCGCGCAATCTTGGATAGCTACCAAAAAAAAAAAAAAAAAAAAAAAAAAAATCATAGTATCCTCACAAAATCATCATTTCGTCCCCCGCCCATTTCGCCAAAGTGTACTTAATTTTGTCCAGAAAACTATGAAATTGGATATTTTATGTATGTATTCATACTTCACTTCACCAAAAAAGAATGAAAGAAAAAGCATGTCTCTTTTCTTGGAAGGTGCTCAACCCCGATCTAGCAACTCTTGAAAAGCTTGGAAGATTTTCAACTCCTGATATTTGGAGCACTTTCGTCTCAAAATTGTGGTAGAAAACTACACTATGCTGTGATGATATATTTGGTAAACAAAGGTCTCCTTTCCCCTTGAATAGTAGCAGGTGACAAGATAGCCCAAGGTTGCAATATTGATTCTTGCTATTAATTTTTTTACATTCACCGCAAAGGGACAATTCATGTCCAAAATTGTCCAAAATTTGTCTCACGAGGAAATTAAGATACCCTTACGTAAGAAGTAGAAGGTTCATTCAATTACAGCCAATTAATTTCTCCGTTTTCGGCAGGAAACTGCGCCTGCGCACTGCGCTGCGCGGGCCTCGCGGTCCGCAGGACCGCGCATGCGCAGGCCCTAGTTTACGCGGCGGTGACTCAAACGTGCGTGCGCGCATCTTCCCACCCTCCCCCCCCCCGCCCGTGGGGCCGCGGGACGCGCCGCAGTGCACCTAATTACGAGAGCAAGCCGGCCACGTCGCCCGCAAAACCGCGTAATTCGGTGGGTTTTCCGCGGCGGAATTGAGTTATTATCGCGGAAATCGGCAGCCGTGGGCGGGAGCAAGGAAATAAGTAGCTAATTAGCCGCCTTGGCTCGTCTCCGCGTCTTGGGCTTCGGACTTGCCATATTTGGAAGGGAATCCGAGAGTAACGCCCGCTAACAAGTCGACACTTGCGCCTTTTTCGCTCGCCGGGTATCGAGAGGAATGAAAGAATTTCATTTTCTCCCGTTTTTCGTCAATATTTTGCGAAGAATTCTAGGATTTGATAAAAAAATTCTCTCGCAAAAACATGCTTCCTCGGGCGATCAGGATTCCGAATTTTTAACGAACCCCGCGACGGCGTATGTTGTCCCGCGGGTGGTGAAAGGTGGATCCAGGGGGCTACCCCTAGAAAATTTTCGAAATTTTAGAGCATCTACGGCACACAGTGGGTCGTGTCAGTAGGAGAGGTCGAACAAAATTTGGAAACTTTATATAACGATTATACTCTGTTTATACAAAATTGGTTTTTCCGTGAATTTTTCTCATAAAGTCACCCCTTAAAATTTAAAATGTGACGAAATAAACATCAAAATTTGCAGTTTTAGTTTCACGACCGACCTCTCTGATTGACTCAATCCACTGTGCGGCATCTACCATGCAGGTTGAGTCAATTTCATCATGAATATACCAAATGGAACTGCATTGTTAGTCAACTTTGGAAACTGACATAAAATTCTGGCTCGGTTTTGTAAATCAAAACGTATCGTACCATTAGGTTTCCCTGATGCAACATAAGTGTTTTTTTTTTTCAGATGAGCCAGAATTTATAGTTCCAAATTGCAAAATGTAGTCCAAATATAAGCGTTCTTCCTACTTACTCCCTCCGTTACTTCCGTCTCTCTTTCCTTCCCTTTTCTTCCTCCTTTTTTTCGGGTGAACCGGGGGGGGGGGCCCCCCCGATCCACCCGAAACCCTGTTCCCGTGCTTGGACTTTCTTCTTCAGTGTCGAACTATACCTAAGGAGTCCAATCACAATTGCAGTTCAAAATCAGGCAACTGGCGATTGTGTGTGAGCATGTGAGCATGGGACCCGAAAAAGCAGCCCTTTCCCAGCGCGAACGGGTTCTCAACGTCAGCAGCTCGTTAATGAACAGACAGCGAGACGCCAAACGACTCAAAGCTCCAAGCGCCAGGAGAAAACTATCCGCCGTCCGCACGTTATCCAACCCAAGTTTCGCACTCGAGCTCGTCTGATTCCCTCTGATTTCATCGTGTGCGATTCTTTCCGCCATGACAGAAATTAGGAGCCTCTATATTAAGGATGAAGAAAAAGACTATTATGTAGGCGGATTGAAATTGATAGACTAGGCGATAGACAAAGGAAAAATGGAGCGACAAGCGCTTCGCGTTTTGCGTTATATGTTACTCTCACGATTTTATGTACTAAAGAGGAAGGCTTGTTGAATACGTTATTTTTATGATGCAATGTCATAGGCGGATCCAGACACTTCGAACGGGGGGCGAAAGGAGGGTCCGGAGGGCTTTCTCCAGAAAATTTTCGATGGATCTTTTTCAACGTAACCTGCCTCAATCACAAGATAAACTGTATGATGCCCCCTAAGGAAAGGAGATCCTAAGAGAAGGAACGACTAAAAATACGGCCCTGGCACTGATTGTACGCTCAGCATATTCGACCGATGGTCTCTTTTTTCCTCTTCTTCTCTTCTTCTTCTCCTTCTTCTTCTCCTCCTTCTTCTCCGTCTTCTTCTTCTTCTTCTTCTTCTTCTTCTTCTCCTCCTCCTTCTTCTTCTCCGTCTTCTTCTTCTTCTTCTTCTTCTTCTTCTGTTTTTTCCTAATTTATATACGTCCTGATGTGACACACAGGGTGATTCAAAAGTTCCGCACCAGCACCTGGCATCACCCCTGTATTTTTTTTAACAAATCGACTTCGAAACTTGAAATTTCGTGAGTGCTCTTAAGTCAGCGGTAGCGACTTTTGGGAACTCCCAAAATTTTGAACCCCGGATCTCCCCGCTGAAAAGGGGCAAGAACCCTGAGGGCTAAAGGGGTGGTGCGGGACTTCAGAATCACAATTTACAGGAGCTCTGAGAGTCTAGTCTGTCCGACCAGAGTTACATTCACTCTACGAGAGAATTTTTTCGATGGTCCTGTACAGGCACACAGATCCCACCCACTGGAGTCGGCTCCTCCTGAAAAAAGTCGAAGAGCACACCTCAGTTTTGACGGTGCCGTCGCTTCGATCCCCCGAAGAGACCCGGCGCTGATCAACGGAGCGTATTTACCAATTTTAATTAACGGCAATTACCGAAAGGCAACCGGGGCCGCGATTAAAAAGCAATTACGATCCGTGTAGACCCGTTATTTTGCATGTCGGTATTCCTGTTCACGGAAGTGTATTTTACGAGTGGACAAAACGAGTGACTCCGAACTGCGGATAGTAAAACCTGCATTCCTGTCATGCTCCTGCATCTTGCATGCAGTTGTCGTCGCGCCTCTGACGTAACGGCGTATCGCAATTTCCACTTGAGCCCCGGAAGTCGTAGAGTTATATGGCGAACAGGGCTCATGGAGTTGTGTGGAGTAGGAGCGGGCGAGCCGCGAGTGGAGCCGTGAAACTGAACCGGGGGTTTCGTTAAGTCATGCGAGCGCGGAACCGTTGAGAAATGATGGAAATCGATTTCAAATGATAAGGTTTACGTAACCCAGTCGCGATTTCTTATGACAGTAGGTATAGTTAGAGTACCTTTATAGACAGGTATAGTTATAAAACCAATGAGTTTTTTTTAAGTCATTTGCTAATGCTGGGCTCGCACTGGAAAATACTTCCTCTCTACCCTAGGGGAGCGAGAAAGTAAAAACACATTGGATCTAGAGTCCAGACTCTTAAAAACATCGACAAGAAAAAATACTCCTGATTCAATCATATTTACGCTTAAATCAAGAACCAATCCTCTTAATTTGAGCGGATTTCCTTTTGATTTAAGCTTAAATCTGATTGAATCAAGAGTCCTTTTTCTTGTCAATGTTTTCAAGAGGCTGGTCTCTAGATCCAATGTGTTTTTTCTTCAGTGCGATTGAAAGAACGGTAGTTCAATCAAAATTCGTCTTCATTGAAAGTGAATGATATCTCTTCTTCATCCTCCTCTTATTCTTCTACTTTCAATTCTTCTTTGCCCTATTCTAAAATGAGAAATTAGAGAAAACTAGATTCGAAAATGAGAAAATATGCCGCCTTGTGTAGCCACCTGGCGGCATTTTCCATTTAAACACATGTTAGGTTTGGAGGACAAGACGCAGAAGTGCAGTTTTTGAAAAAAATGGAGATATTAAATGACTTCAAGTAAAACTAGGCTTATTTCATATTTTGTTTAAAATTCGCTCCCAAATTCCAATTTTTAAGCATCAAAATGTCAGTCGGAATCTTCTCTCCACCGCAAGGATCCATGTAATTTCGCAACTTCAAACACGTATTTCTCGAAGTAGCAAAAACTGCACTTATGCGCCTTTTCCTCTAAGCCCCTTGCACATGCATTTTAGTAGATTATGGTTATTTTGTCATATTGCCTCCAATAATCGCTCAACTTAGAAAACAAGGATATCCTCCTGCTCGGTTTTCCTAGCAATTTCATTTTCAACATGAAATTTACAAAATTTTAGACGTCACGGAAAAAATTAAATTGCTGGTTTAACAATTAAATTGCTAAAATAAGTGACTGGAATGTTTCAACGTAGATTTTACAACAAAACAATGCTAATTTAACCACAATTGTAAGCTAAAGTAGCATTTTTTTTGTTGTAAAATCTATCGTTGAAACATTTCAGTCACTTTTTTTAGCAATTGATTGTTAAATCAGCAATTTAATTTTTTCCGTGCACCTATGCCACAATCCTCCATCGGCTTGATTTTCCATAACATCAACACCGTCTCCGTTTCGCCTGAGACTGACGATGGGGGGGGGGGGGGGGGGGGGCAGGAACCAGAGAGCCCGTTACACCCAGCAGCCCGTCACTGGAAGTGGGTCTCAGGGCGGAAGTGAAAGGTCGTTTATCAATGAATGGGAAACGGCGTGCGCGCACGGGGCACCGCGAGGGGGGGCCGGAGGGATGCCGAGGGGGGCGCGGGCGGGGGGGGCGTCGGTCGCGGAAGCGGGGGCGTGCTTCCTAGTCCGTCGCGGCGTCGAGCCCAATCAGCGCCGCGCCGCGGCGCGGCGCGGCGCCTGCAGAGTGCAGTTGTAACATAACCTAAATGTCGACCCGGGTCGCGGCCTTGCTCTGGTCACCGACGCTTGGAAGTCGGACGTCGCGTCGTCGTGGGTCCCGCTACAAATTGGTCGCCGCGACGCCACCGACGCCGACGCCATGAATGGGCCGCCACCGCGAGGATTCACCTGCCGGACGCTGTTGTCGGATGTCACCGTCGTCATCGGAGACTCGATGTTCTTGAAGCCTCTTTGAACGGTGGTGATCTCCGCGAGTTTTGCAGCGCTGTTTTTACTCCGTTTAAATCTCACTGGGGAAAAAAAAACACATTGGATCTAGAGTCCAGACTCTTGAAAACATTGACAAGAAAAAGAACTCTTGATTCAATCAGATTTAAGCTTAAATCAAGAACCAAGCCTCTTAATTTGAGCGGATTTCCTTTTGATTTAAGCAAAAATCATCTACCACCTACCATCTACATCTATCATGCAGGTTGAGTCAATTTCATCATGAATATATCACACTGAAAAAAAACACATTGGATCTAGTGTCCAGACTCTTGAAAACATTGACAAGAAAAAGAACTCTTGATTCAATCAGATTTAAGCTTAAATCAAAAGGAAATCCGCTTAAATTAAGAGGCTTGGTTCTAGATTCAAGCTTAAATCTGATTGAATCGAGAGTATTTTTTCTTGTCGATGTTTTTAAGAGTCTGGACTCTAGATCCAATGTGTTCTTTTTCCAGTGCTGTAGGAAATGATCGATTCTAGTACAGACATCTTATGTCAGTAAAAGTCAATTGTTTTATCTACATTTAAACGGACGAACCGATACTCAGTGTCGCCAACTCTCGAAAGCTGTTTTGACCGGTCCTTCGAATGTTATTCCTACCAGCAGTAAGCATTTTCTTTATAATGTGAAACCGTCTCCCAGCGGCCCCTCCCAGGGCAAAAGTTGCTGGCAGAAGTCAAAATTTAGTCCTAAGTCGGAAAGTTCATAAAATCTGGAAAAAGCCCTTGATATGGACTAAAATTCCTCTATAACAGGTCAAATTTCCAATCAGAGAGGGGTGGAGGAGGGGGAGGAAGAGGGGTTGACGGGGGAGGAGGAGGGGGAGCCGGGGGAGGAGGAGGAGGACAGGCATTTTGTCCCCTCTTATCCTCCCCAATTGGCTCCTCTACTATCAACGAGATAAGGGACCTCACTGTCAGTGCCTGGAAACTCATCGATAATTTACGGATATTATTGCTTTCTTACAAGCATATTTAAAAAAAAACGCACCTAAAAAAAAGTTCCAAGTCAAAAGTAAAAATCTGGTTCCGTGGAACTTTCATGGTTCAGCATATAACTTCGAACAAGTTGTGTTTTCCTAGCATCGCCATGTCGTTATCGGCGCTAGTTTTGTCAGCAGTAAGATTAATAGACTACTTTAATCAGATGACCGGTTCGGCTGTGACGGATAAATTAGTTTTTAGTTTTTTAGGCACCGGTTTGAATTTCGAGGCGCAGCAGGCGACGCGACGCGACGCGACGTTGACACATGCAAACAAACGGCCGCCATGCGGGTGCCCGATGACGATCATAAAGACCATTGCTAATTGCCCATCCAATCTACATATACGTACCGTCAACCGTCAATTTGATCATAGCGAGTGCATCGAACTCGGAGCCTCCAACTTCTTCCCTCTGCCATGCTAAGGAAGAACGCCGTATGAACCGTCAGGCGTTGCCAAATCTCCTTTGATTAAACTATAATTTCCTGGTAAACATATGAACATTTTCTTTCTGATTTTTTACATAATTTTGCTCACAATTTCACCTAAAGTTCCTGAACATTTCATGGAAAAATATTCATAACTTTCCTTAAAAATAAACATTTTATCGAAGGAAATTTGGCAACTCTCGAATGTTCATACGGCGTTCTTCCTTAGCACGGCAGTGTTGTGAGTGCGTGCTCTGCCGTGCTAAAGAAGAACGCCGTATGCGCCTTCAAACGTTGCCAAGTTTCCTCTGATAAAACGCAAATTTCCTGGTAAACCTGTGAATATTTTTCCTTCAATTTTTCAGATAATTTTGTTCGCAATTTCAACTAAAGTCCCTGAAAATTTCAAGGAAAAATATATACATCTTTCCTCAAAAATAAAAATCTTATTGGAGGAAATTTGGCAACTTTTGAATGTTCATACGGCGTTCCTCCTGAGCACGGCAGTATGCCTCGAAGCTCTCTTTGACTCAACCATCTCTTCTTTTCGATAAATGAATGACTCCCCTTGGGATTTTATTTTTTGAAGGAGGAACAATCGATTTTTCCATCTCTACGTTACTTTTCCTAACCTCCTCACATTGGCTGTCAAAAAGTAATCGCGTATGATTCGCGAGTTCGATTGGACTACATTTTGCCGTTAGGAACTACTATTTCTAGCTCGATTTAGGAACAACGTATGTACTGTGATACCGGGGGATTCAGTTACGAGTATAATAACCAATTTCTACGTACAATGTATGGAGTCTTCAGTTCATTCTGTTGTTTATAAGAGTGTTTTTACAGTGCGTTCACTCCAGACTGAGAAAAAAAGTCAGGTTACAGATACTAAGGCTCGGTTGCCCTGGTAAAAATTGGCAGTAGAATCTGTGTTCCAAAATACCATAGACCTACAGCCGGCTTAGAATCTGGGTTCCAAAATACCATGGACCTACAGCCGGCTGTAAGATTTCCAATAGCTACTACAGCCGGCAACACAATTTCTTATAGCCTTTTATAGCCGGTGGCGATTAAGCAACAGCCTGGCGATAAAGTGTATGCAAAACGTTACTAATTACGGATCCTAGGACTTAGTGAGTTTTTGGACTACGGCTCTCTTTTTGGGCCGTAGTATCTTGATTTATTTTGCGAGAAAAGCCCCGTACTTTTGAAGGATGCCTGCCATTCCTAATATGTTGGAGCTCCTTCAATTTCGTACTTGATACTGTGCCATACCTCTGGTGTGAAATGGTTGCTTCAAGCGCCGTGGTACGCTGCGGCGCGGCGGGCGGGCAGCCAGCGCGAAACGCGCATTGGCGCCTACAAACCTAACAGGGATACTTCACGCATTGCGCAATGCGTGATGTATCCCTGTTAGGTTTGTAGGCGCCAGTGCGCCGCCGCTCCGCTTTGTGTTAGGCTCTAATATTTAATCTCGCAGAGTCAGCGTTTTTCAACTCATGACTTTGAAATGTTTGCACACTCTGTATGGATTATTCTCATTTTAATTCATGAAAAAAATATGTAGTAAAGGAAAATATAATGTGCGTTTTGTAAATATTAAGGTAATTCCGTATAAACTTAAGGGTTTACAAAGCACACGAATTTCTACACAATTTCTTCACAATTTCTTGTAGCCTTTTATAGCCGATGGCGAAAAAGCAACAGCCAGGCGACAAAGTGTAAAGCCCGGCGATAGGAACTATAGCCCGGCTGTATAATTTTTTATCGCTTCGTGTAGCCCGGCCGTATGATTTTTTCCACTTTCTACAGCCAGCTATATGATTTTCTATCGCCTTATTCAGTCGGCTCTAAGAACTCCTATGGTATTTTGAACCGCAGCTTCTATCGCCAATTTTTACCAGGGTCACATCGATTGGAGCGGTTAAATTCAGCTAAACAAAGTCTATGGTGATGGGAACCGAATTATTTCGGTCAGTCGAACCAAGGTTCGGTTTCTGTGACCAAAAATTTCATTTACTTCAAAACTCCGATGTTCAATGTAATAAGTCGAACTCTTTTGATCAGGAATGGTCAAAGGTGGTGCGAAGTGGCGGGAACGCGGTCAGAGCAACGGAATAATTTCGGTCAGCTGAACCATAATCCGGTTTCTGTAAGCGAAAAGCTTCGATGCTCAATATGAACCAAAAACTTGGATGTTCCAACGAACCGAAAAACTTTCTTGTTCAACACGAACCGAACTTTTTTCGTAGTTCGGTTTCTGTGGCTGTAATTGTCCGTCCCCTAAACTAGAGTCCCTTTATACTGAGAGTCAAGACAATGTGAATCCATTTCTGATTGGTTCCCGTATTTTAGGCCTTCACAGTGTCACAAACGGGAATAAAGATTACATTTTCACCGATTGCAAAGATTATAGTCTGGAATGGACCAGGGAATTACGAGTTCGGCAAGGAACAAACGGAATGAGAGAAGGAACGGAGAAAGGAATTTGAGAATGGGCTTATCAAAGATTACAAAAAACGTTCAATTTCTGTAATCTTTATTCCCGTTTGTGACTCCATGAGGGGGTGTTGTCTTGACTCTCAGTATAAAGGGACTCTACCCTAAACTAAAAAACCTCCATCTTCATTAAGAACCGTAGTTTTTTCGGTGGGAAGTGGCGGGAAGGCGGCAACGCGGAGCGTTAAGTCGGCAAGCGAACGTAAGAAACGTAAGCGACCCGTTATGCGGTTCGGACGCGTTGGCTGGTGCTCCGGCGGCGGGGCGGCGGAACCTGAGGTCATTGACAGGGAGGCAGACGCGGCCGCGGGCGGCGCGGCGCCAACTCGCGGTCCCGATGCCGACCCTGAATAACAGCTGTGACGTAATCGGAATCGGCATTCACCAAACCCAGCCAACGTCGCGTCGCGTCGCGACGCGCACCGCCCGCCAAGCGCGCGCGTCTCCAGTTCCGGTTCCTCCTTAACAGGTGTGTCCCACCGGCGCTGCCGAGTCTACTGACTGCCCTCTGGTGCCGGCCCTCCGAACTAACCCCCAGCCCAAATTAGAGTACCTACATTGAGAGAGTAAGGACATCTCGGTAATTTTGAGGTTAGGTCGTGTCCCGTCGTCCCTGCCGAGACTACTGCCCTCTGGTGCCCGCTCCCGAACTAACCCCCAGCCCAAATTAGAGTACCTATGGGATTTGTCGGTAATTTTGAGGTTAGGTCACTGACCTTTTAGGGCCTAGAAGGGGCGGTCGATAAATGACGTTATCCGAGTAGGGGAAGGGGGTCTGGCGATGGGCGATGGTGGTCGACGGGGAGGGAGGGGGGTCAAACCAAGGCAGGATGACGTATATGGCTTACACTGGAAAAAAAACACATTGGATCTAGAGTCCAGACTCTTGAAAACATTGACAAGAAAAAATACTCTTGATTCAATCGGCTTTATGCTTGAATCAAAAGGAAATCCGCTTAAATTAAGAGGCTTGGTTCTTGATTTAAGCTGGATTCTGATTGAATCAAGAGTCCTTTGTCTTGTCGATGCTCAAGAGTCTGGACTCTAGATCCAATCTGTTTTTTTTTCCAGTGTGAAGCGAAAATTCTCCTAGATAACCTATCCTCCAGCACGTGCGAAGTTGTTCCTGTTGAAAACGCAAAATTTCTTAATTCGTCTCGCAAGTCGGCATCGACGGACGGGGGGACCGGAGGGGGGGGGGTTCCTTGCATAGCAGGAATTCCTCCGTGAATGGCAGCCCCGCGGATTTTGGAATGCGTCCAGGTTTCATGGGTGTTTCGTGCCTCTTGGCGTCGCTGCTCCAGAATTCTTTCTCTTTTCAGTCCGGGCTGGAACCCCGGATTTCCCAGATTCGGTGACCGGAGCGCCCTCTTGAGTCTTGACTGGCCGGAGTTTAACTAGCGGAGTTTTACAACATTTTATCCAATGAAAATCTTCGAATTTCGTATAGTATATGGGTCACTTGCGCTGGTCACAGAATCGTGTTTTGACGCGTGATTCTTGTAGATTGGCTGAAAATAATGAGATCCGTCACTCGGTCACTCTCGAACGTTTATACGGCGTTCTACCTTTTTTGCAGGTATTTATGTCAAAAGGAACTGTGTGCATAGGGTTTGCGTGCCACATAGTTCCTTCTAGCATTAACTCGTCCATTTGCAAGAGCTATCATGTATCTGAATGGCAGACTATCGATGTATCCAAGCGCCTGCACCCGCTCCCATCTCTTTTTCTCGAGGGAAATACGATCCGCACTTGTCTTACTGAAAATGTTCACAGAATATGCTTCAAACAGGGAAAAGTACAGAGATGTACAAGAAACCACGTTGATTACTTTTACAATTCAAAAAGTATAGCGAGGAGTTTGCGAAGTCTCAAACTGATGAGATGCATGGTTTCCATTTCACCAGTGGCGTGGCGTGCTTTGCGATGTATCGATTGATCTGCCATTGAAACCTATGGGCAAGGATCGATAAAGAGGGTGCTCGTAAACGAACACCTCAATAATCGATTCTTTACCACAGCTTTAAATTGGGAATTATCGATAATCGATAATTCACGCCTCGCCACTGCGTTTCGCCTATCTCTGTACCTGTGTAGAACAGAACAAAAAGTCTTAAATTTATATTTTTAGAACAAGCAAGACAGTGGCGCTCAGGAAGCTCTCATTGACGTTTCAGCCAAAATTTTTAACTTTTTTCAACGGCAAACTTTAGTGGTCCTATGTTTCACCGGTGGTGCTTATTGCTGAAATGCAACATTTTAAAAGTGCACTCAGCGTGTACTTATCATTGTGCGATTCCAACGGGTTTCAATCCTTGATAATTTTTTCTCAGGATTCGCGACAGCAACGCTGTAGGTATCCCGGTTGCTCTGACAACACCGTCCGGTGAAAGGATTCGAATCTAAACGGAAAGTTGTCGGCAAGCTTGTCGGGTTGTGCTCAAGAATTCAATTCGTTTACGTGGTTTCAGCAGCGAAAACCGATGCTTTTTCACGACCACTTGTCAAGGGTGGTTGTCGGAAGCGACTCTCAGACACACTCTCTCATGATTGAGAATGTTGCTAACATTTAACCTTTACCTTTACTATACACTAACACACAAGTCGGCAGATAGTCCCGACTGCGTCTAGACACAGTGAGAACACTTTTTCGTAGTTTGGACATTGAGGTACGAAACGGAATGTTTTGAATCATAATCTCGGGCAACCGTGAAAACGTTTTTCATGACTTTGAAGAGAGAAAAATGCTGATCGAAACTTACTGTAATATTTTAGAATTTTGAAAGTTCTTGTTAAGATTACCAAGATTCGTATTCTTTCCGAAAGATTTCGGTCATCTGAACTGAAGTTCGGCTCCTACTCCTGAGGACTGGAAACTTCAGTCTTCTGGATCAAAAACGTTAAGTGTTCTACAGGGCGATCTAAAATTCTCGCACCACCTCTCTAACCCTTGGGTTTCTTGCCTTTTTTCAGGGTGGTCCCTTTGAAATTTTGGAATTTCCTGAAAGCTGTTCCTTTGGACCTCTGGCTTTCTCAAAAGTTCAAGGCTATCTCAATTTGTTCGAAAGTTACGAGGGTGATGCCAGCCAGGTGCTGTACCGAAAAAAAGTTCGGTCTTATGAACCGAATGCACGGTGTTCAGTATCGGCCTTATTGTTCGGCTGATGTAACCGCTCTCTCGGTCGTAGGCACCGAATCCTCGGCCCAAGCAACCGAGTTTTTTCTATGGTTCGGTTTGGTTTGAAAGCTCGGTTGCATGAACTGAACACTTCGACCAATATTGAGCACAGTACGTTCGGTTCATATGACTGATCTTTTTTTCTCAGTTGGAGGGGGCGGGACTTTCGGATCACCCTGCATATGAATTGGACCAAATTTTCAGGCTCACTCAAAAAAGCTCCTACTTGCATAAGGAAACTAATATCACCAGGGTGTCAGTAAGTCCGAAACTTCCGAAAAATCTGGAAATAGTTCTGATTATTTAAAGCCGGTCCGGAAGTCTCGAAAAAGTGCGGAAATTCCGCAAGAAAATCCGGAAATTCCTCCATTCTTCGTCGTTATTGAGCGAGAAATTCAAATTTTTGAAATTTTTCGCATTTCGTCAAATGGAGGTAGGTACTGAAAAAGCACGAAATTTTTCTGTTGAGGAGGTACACGATTTCTTTGGGAAAGTACTGTAAAAGCACTGTAAAAGCACTGGTTTTTGGTCAGCCTGTTTTAGTAGACATCGTGATCACATATCGACGGTGAAAGTCGGCAATCACATAACTCGGTTTGCGACGTCGCAGACTTCCTGTCATACTTTATTTTTTAAACGGAAAACTACTCAACGGTAATTCTTTAAAACTGCCGTGATTTTTCTTCTATATGCGAGGAAAATTCTGCAAAAACTTCAAGGAATCATGTCCATTTGTTCTCCTTTAAAAAAATAACATAGTTGCGGAGATTTTCAGACACCGCAAAGGAGTTATGTGATTGCCGACTTGCACCGTCGATATGCTGTTAATACTATAATAAGCCAGAAATTTTAGTTCTTAATTGCCAAAGCAGTCCAATTAAACTTTAGTCATTGAAATCGAAGTGTCTCTCTCCGCGTGATGTTCACGTTCTACTATTCCGTATTTTCCGCACCGCTGTCCCGTTTTGTCTCCGTGTGCGGCAAGTTGCGTCCCGTCTCCTGTGTCTGGGTCTACGGCTGCGTCTGCGTCTGGGAGGAGCAATTAATGTAATTACGGAGCTCCGCGCATGCGCGCAAGCTTCGAGAGATCCGCCGCCGCCGCCGCGAACACAACGCACGATAAAACGATCGTCCCGCCGATCGCCGTCGTATCAGCTTCCTCGACGAATAAATCCGTTTTCGCATCCGTCCACCCCACCCCCACCTTCCTTCGGGTTCGCATCCCCTCTCTTCTCCCCCGCGGGTCCGCCCGCCGAATGATTCGCCAAAACACGGTATCCGACTCCCCGAAATCGTTTTTGTAAGTCTTGGGGCACGAGTAGAAATCGGAGTGGCAACCGAAAGCCCCCGCACGAAGAAGAAGCCAATGTTGAAATTACCATAGGGGCCGTCCATAAATTACGTCACGCACTTTTTCGGCATTTTTGGCCCCTTTTCCCCCTTGGTAACGCTGTTAAGACGTAGTCTCCTATCCTTTAACACGTTAAAACAAAATGGCGTGACGCTCTCCTCGACGACCCCCCCCCCCCCCCCCCTAGAGCATCTCATAATTTATGGACGGACCCTTATCAGTGGTGTCAGGGTATACGAACTCTTGATTTATGGTATCATAATCTCTACATTGATATTTTTACCATTACGGTGATATTGTTATCATTTAATGGCATGAATACCACTATTGTCGGTTATGACTACTCGTTAGTGGGAACTCATACAAAACACCACCAAGTAGTTTTAGCCATGGTTTTTTCCCCGCGCGGAAATTCCCGATTAATCTCGGGAAAGTTTGACAAGAATACACACACACCCACCCTGGTACTTGACTGTAACTTCACACTAACTTCCTCGAGAAGGCTACCGGTCCGATACTTCATTTAATTTCTATGCTGCCTCTCCCAATAAGTCAGGATTTTGTGATTGTACTTCTCTGTAATAAGGGCCCACACAATGTAGACTTCTAAAATTGGGTCGCTCTAAAAGTGGCTGTCTAACGGGAAATCCGGATGTGAGCAAGGATGCTGTATACTGTGTACAAATTTTAAGAGCAAACGCTGCTAATGAAACGGGAGTGGACCCGCCTATTTCCATGTTGCCTGGAGCCGGGAATAGATGAGAACTAATCAATAAGGTTACCGCCTGTGTCAATAGTAACACCTGAGTAAAAGAGGCAATTCACAACAAATGTTTATTGGCCCAAGATGCCTATTGTTGGACGCACGAATCTGTTGACTTTGCAAAAATAATGAAGACAGATTACTCCAACGTTGTTTTTCACTTCCTCTCCAGGGTTCCCAACGTAAGACGCATACTGTACCGACTGTGAACAAACGATGAGTTTTTCAGATTAACAATTACCAAAAAATGCTGTTAGTACCCTGAAAAAATCCAAAAGAAACACTGGAAAAAAACACATTGGATCTAGAGTCCAGACTCTTAAAAACATCGACAAGAAAAAGTACTCTTGATTCAACCAGAATCTAGCTTAAATCAAGAACCAAGCCTCTTAATTTAAGCGGATTTCGTTTTGATTCAAGCAAAAATACGATTGAATCAAGAGTATTTTTTCTTGGCAGTGTTTTCAAGAGTCTGGACTCTAGATCCAATGTGTTTTTGTTTTTTTTCAGTGAAGATGAAGCATAATGATCAGGAAAATTTCGCCAAAATCAACATCACAAACTTCAAAAAAGGAAAACTCCAAATTCTATTGAAAGTTTTAGCCCTTGGATCTGTTCCCCACGGACGAAACTCAGTGATAAAATTTTTTTTATCTTGGCAAATTGCGTACATTTTTTCGTAAGTTTTTTTGCTCTTTGACAGGTATCTCGGTCGATCGAATTTTTACGATGATGCATTCACCTTTAATGTTTTCGCTGATGAGGAATTAGTGAATTTCGTCACAGTGACGTTATGCGGGTCAAGTTTCAAATACAATGAAATAATACTTTCCTCGCCAGTTGCTAACATTGTTTTGACACAATAGCACTAATTGTAAGTTGTAATCAGAATAAGTCGACGGGCTTAATCTCTTGAAACGAAAAGTTAAAAGCACTGGCGTTATCAACAGAATTCCGTCAGCTTTTTTACTTTTTTTCAGGATGCATGTACAGTTCTAAAATTTACTGCAAACTAATAGAAGCGTGAAAAAATTCAGATCTTACCATATATTTGTCCGAAAAGTAATATCGATTGTTTTAAAAACATTTAAATGAGCCAGCGTTGCCAAATTGCCAGAATCACCGCCGCCATTGATTCCAATGTAAATCAGAGTTCAGGGGTGCAGAAAGTTCTTCGGCCTTGCGCAGTTTCGAGCAAGTAGGCATCCAGCCCACGCACCATGACGTCGCGCGTTCAAAGTTATCTTCGCCAAAAAAAGCGCATTCGCATTGATTTATTTTTCAAAAACTTCAGTAATTTTCTGCGTTCAGTTCAGTCTTTAGAATGAAACATTTGTTTTACTTCTGTCACTGAAGTGAACATTTGGTTCATTCATGTATCCGAACTTTTTTCATCGGTCTTTCAACCTTCTGAGTTCGATTATACAAAACTAAAAGTTGGTTGCCGAACCAGATATAGTTGGGATGATGTACAGCACCATGTTTTCCTTCATTTTGTGGATTAAAAATTTTATCTCCTCGGAGGTAAAATAGTTTTATTAGGTGTTCCGACTCATCCACCTTTTCTACTCCGCGTTAAAGTCTCTGAGTCAGCCAGAGAGTTCACGTTCTCCTTCATTTCGTCGATATGCAATTTTACCTACTCGGAAGTCGAAATAGCTGTATCACGCGTTTCGCACCATCCTACTTTTTTCCTCTGCGTTAAAATCTTGTTACTTCGTGATCATGATCGGATCTGTGGAAAGAGATCTATGACAAGGAGTCTCTACCAAATCGCAAACGGAGTTACGTGGTTTTGAGCTTCGGCTATCGCATCGATATTATCCTTCATAATATCTTCGAGACATTTACGGCTGGAATATGCCATAGCTGTGCACAGTGCACGGCGCCACGTTAAAGGACGGGAGAGAGCGAGAATTTGGCGCAATTGTTCCGGTGAAGTGAAGGGATAGAAAAAAGTTGAGTGGATAAGGAGCGGTTGACCTAAAGTACCCCAGCATCGGATTACGTCATGTTTATAATAGATGCCTGGATGTTTGCATTAGAAAGGAGGCAAGTTTCACGCGGGTTTGTCTCCGCCCCTTGAGGCCTGCCTCCTCGCATGAACTTATTGTCAAGCTACATCAGATCAAGATGAAGGGAGAAAGTGAGAGGGAGTATTAGCGTAGTTGTCGAGCTGCAATAAAAAAAATGTTTTTTTTTTTCCAATGGTAAACTTCTACGGATGCACCAAAAGCATCCTCACCGTGGGATCGAAGTAGTGGCGTGGCGTTCTTTGCGATATATCGATTGATCTGCCATTTAAACCTACGGAAAAGGATCGATAAACAGGGTGTTCGCAGCGAACACCTTGATAATCGATTATTTACCATAGCTTCAAATGAGAAAATAACGATAATCGATCATTCACGCCACGCCACTGGATCGAAGTGAGAATTTTCTCGTTACCGGGATGGAAATATTCCCGGGAAAGTTCGCAAGGATTCTCAGCAATTTTCCCGGAAGACAGACACGCGGGTGCACGCACGGATTTTTCGTCTAAATTTCAAAATCCGATTTTCCACCCCACGTGACAAAATCGCTCTATCGCCAATTTCGCTTCCGAAGGAGCGCCTTCCATAATGAACTATTATGCATTTTTCATGGAAGCCGTAACACTTTTACAAATTTTTCTCGGGTATGAGAAACATTTTTGTCCGTCTGTATGGGGAGGGAGGGGAGGGGGCATGAACCTAACATTATTGGCTTCTCGCACGAAGTTCTGTGTATTATGAGGCTACACAAGGATACGGGGGGGGGGGGGGGGTCAGAAATGTGGGGGAACATTGTAGGGGAGCCGGCAGCACCCATTTTTCCTTCATGGAACTCACCATCTTGTGTCGTCGTTCCCTTTCTTTAAATTTTTTCCATTGGAGATCGGTGCGGTATTTTGGAGATCCGTGACACCCGGCAACACTGCAGCGCGGCTTGGAGTTTTCTCCCACAACAAATCGCGTCATCGAACTGCACAATCGAAGTTTCGCTAGGAGCCAGTTTTTAATGGAGGAAAAAATCGCCGTCGAATCGGTGGAATTTTTTCCCCGTTGGTTTTTTTCGCTCGCGCAATTGCCATAGCCGCCATCGGAACTTTCGTTTTTAATGCCTTTTTTATACGAGGCCCAAATTTGAATTGATTTTCGATTCCCACGGTGACTGCTTGATGTACCTCTAGCCTTGGGCCCGGATCCTCCGTTGGCATTTTGGAATTTTGAATGCGGAGCTTTAAGCGTCGAATTGCACATTCATAAAATGTCGCTATTTTTCTTGATCGAAATAAAATGCAGCACGAAAAATGCAAGCCGAACTTTGAGAATCACTAGCATATATTCTCAAGGTGCATTTTGCATGGCCACAGTGAGGGATGAGGGAACCAGCGACGGAAAGAAGACCCCTCACTGGTATTATAGTAATAGTAGAATCATTTCTTCATGACAGCTATACAGTCATTTGTACCACGTTAAGCAGAAAGGAACCAAGCCCTTATCAGCTATTGCTAAATTTAATCGGGCAATTTAATTTTTTTCATGAAAACGGTTGTGCGTATTTTAATGCATATTTCAGTAAATTTTTTGCAATGTGCGAAGCAAATTTCTTGATATTTTCAAAAAAATTTGCTCGAAAGTTTTTGCAAAAAATTAAATTGCCCAATTAAATTTGGCAATAGCTGATAGGGCTTGATTTCTTTCTGCTAAACGCGGTCCATTTCACCTTCCTGTTAGCTGTTGAGCTTCAAAATAAGGGGTGCCCATTGACTAACGAATCAATCAAGTAGTCACCTAACAGGTAACCAATGAAAAAAAAAATTTCAGAATGTAACATCGATAACCAAGGTGTAATAAAAATACGTATCTCCGTTCGTTACGCACGGTGGGAGTCAATGAGAGAGGTGGGACTTGACATTTTCGGTTAGAAATGCAAGTTTTGATGTTTATTGCGTGCTAGGTATAATAATTTTGAGCCGTGATTTTGAAAGAAATTTTTTTTTTTTTTTTAAATTTTTTTTTTAAAAAAAAAGCAATAAAAACCCCATATAAACTGCTAACTTGTGAATATTTACGGAGTCATAAGTTTTCAAAATTTTCAAATCTTGTCCGACTTCTCACACTGACCAACTTCACTGTGCAAGTCACAATTTTTTATTTTTTTTTTATTTTTTTATTTTTTTTTTTTTTAAAAAAAGCAGATTTTTCGGGATTTCCTATTCAATTTCTCATTTTATTCCAAATTATCTAGCAAAAAAAAACATTAAACTAAAATACAAGAAAACATATTGTGGCTTCTTTTTTCTCTAAAAACAAGTAAGACGTAAGAATCAGGGATTTTTAAATGTTGCAATGAAGTTACGCATTTTCGATTTTCGACGCACGAACGCAATGTCCTCCTTTTGAGGTAATCAATCATCGATAAACGATTCGACGGCCGTGCAATTGACTCATCAATTGGATGTGTATTCGTGTAATGTGTTCCTCGAGCGATTATCGGCACTCTTTAATGGGTTTGTTTTCCTTTGCAGAATATGACGGAGGTGTTCAAAGTGACAGAGGAAGATTGGAATCCAGGCGGTTGCGCTGGCATGCTGGAGGTGAAGCCGCAAGTAGTGATCCATGACCGGCTTATGACCGACGCGGTCCTCGGCGCCTGCAACATTCCCATCAAAACAGAACACTCTTACTGCTCCTCACAACCCGAGAACATACCCGACTCAGGACTTGATAAAATTGACGGTAAGCACCTCTTCCTTCATCTGGCTAAATGTTTTACACAGAACCAAAAAATAAAAAGATATCTTCCAATACTGCTGTGCTTATGAAAAGCGCCGCACAGTGGATCGAGTCAATTAGAGAGGTCGGACATGATGAGAAATGATGATGAGGACTTGAGATGAAAAGGAGAAGTCTTCGGCGCGGCGATCGGCATATAACACATATTAGCGCCTACAAGACTGCACGAATACTTCACACATTGCATCAAACACAGCCGCGGTCATTGCGGACAGCGTGAAACGGATAGCGCCTACAAGACTGCGTGAATACTTCACGCATTGCGTCAAACACAGTGCGGTCTGCGAGGCGCGGCGGCGGAAGTTAAAATCATTAATCCACATTTATGTTTGTTCTTTCATAATTTTTTCGTTCATTTCTTATGAATGGAACGCCTTGTCCACACAGAGATAGGTTTACGAAACTTAACTTTCGCGCAAAGTTCCGTGAACTTTTGCTAGTTGTGTTGACAGGGCTTTCCCAAAAAATGTGTTCAACACAAGTAAACGCGTCTTATTCACCCCTCCCCCGCTAGCACGTTCATTTGATGGTTTTCATTGATGTTTCAAAACGAATGAGAAGGGGGTGGTAAAATACTAGCGGCCCATGGGCGGCAAGTAGGTAAATCCGGCCCTGCTCCTAGTGTGCCGCAATTACTCCTGTGTTAGTACATAGGGGAAAAGAATGAAAGGCATAATACTCTAATCTTGTTCCTTCATTTCTGAATTTTATTATTTTCTATTTATCACAAGTGACTTGCAAATTGCCGGCGGTTGCTAATTGCCTGCAACTGATATAATATCACTGCTAGTCTCCGAAACAATACAATGAAAGCAATGCAAATGCAGGTTTGAAATTGCACCGTTTGAAATAAAACCACAGAGTGAAATTCAGAAAGAAGCTATTTTCCTTAGTCTGGAAAACCGCGAATACTAACGTGAAGTTGCAACATATGAGCAACAGTTCAAAGCAAATATGCCCTTGTCGCATCGAGCTCCCGATCGATTCTTTAGGATAATCTCCTAAAATTCTGACGATTCGGCAACACAGCTGCGCAACATAGCTCATTCGGGTGCCGAATGGGGTCAAACCCGGGCGCCCGTATGCGGTGCGGCGCGGTGTTTTATCTGCGGATTATTTTTCGCCACGCTTTTGAGCATTACTGCCGTGCTAAGTAAAAACGCCATATGCACATTCGAGAGTTGCCGAATTTCATGTAGTTAAACATTTATTTTTCGGTAGGGTCATGAATTTTTCCTCTTGAAATTTTCGGATAATTTAGATCCAATCGCGAATGAAGCGCTCTGAAAAATCGGAGGAAAACTATTCACAGCCTCCTCTGAAAATGCGTATTTTAATAGAGCAAATTTGGCAACGTCTGATTGTTTATACTGCGTTCTTTCTTAGCAAGGCAGATTAGGCACTAGCCCGGCTGCCGGCATGGCGCATGGCGCGGAGATGTGAGCGCTCCTAACTATTCCCTGGTTAATTACTGCCTATGTCTGGTGACTTTACACGCGCTGTAACTGGTTCTCACAGCCGCCTTCATCGCGAATCGGCCCGTTGTAGAGAAGGTTTTCCACTTTACCCTCAGGCAAATGGCAAAGAACCTAGGGTTCGGGAGTAGACTAAAGATAAAAATTAAAATACAGTTTATGTAAGTGAAATTTTTAAAATTGTTACCTACTAATAAAAATGCATAACACCATTTAAATATAAAAACTAGGATTAGAAATATGAGAATAATTTCTCTTAAAGTGTAGTTAAAGAAAGATTCACAGGTTACAGGCTAGTTTTTAAAGCATGCATTTTATGAGATGCTAAGGCAGAGTCAAATTTTGAAGAGCCTCTAAGTCACTACAAGACGATCGGGCTAACTATATTATAAATCGTGAAAAATCACTAATTTACCCAAGTGTAATGACTAGAACCTCCGAGTTTTCCAGAAATTGGAATTGCCAAATAATCAATATAACAATTTTTCCTCAATTTGACATTGGAATGTGTTTTACATCATTTGCCTCCGTCAAACTTTAAAATATTCTGTATCTCATGAAACGTCCGGAAATTTTGAGATTATCGCCCACTCAGTGCTAGAAATGCCAGAACTTTCATAAACTGAACATTCGACGAAGAGCTTTTATCTACATTTTTTGAGCACTTTCTCCTCAAAATGAATAATCTCAGAGTTTCAATCTGAAACAGGATACGAGATATTTGAGAAATGTCTAATTAGAACATTAGCCTGCGATAGGGATATAAGTATTGAGAGTTCTGAAAAATACTTATATGAGACTTTCTACGTTAAATGGGGGCAAACACAAGAATGAAGGAGTCTCAGATTTTTAACAGTGTATCAGAGAATCTCGGGATCAATAGGTTTTTCAACGAAACCCCCGAAATCAATAAACTTCAATCAATTGACAGATGAACACGAGGTAAAAAATGACGATTTCAGGGTCACCAAGTAGTTCCATCGGATGTTCCCTCGCGGCCTAGTTTAAGCCTCAAGCGTGAAGGATCGTATTGAAAAAAAAAAAAAAACAAAAAAAAAATGAAAAATTTGACGAAGCGGGGAAAACTCCTCAATTAAAACTGGGAGCCGCATTCGTGACGCGGAGGGAACACTTGTGTTTGTCGTGTGAGCGCACAGGTAAAACCAGATGCCCGCCGTTGCCAAACTGCGGGGAAAATCACTATCGAATTAAGCAAATTGGTCCAATTTCATCTCGGTTACGGCAGCTTGGCGGGTGCCAAAGCGGGTTGGATAAATAGTCGTTTCTCAGGGTTGACAGACCGGCAGGAGACCCCCCGAGCTTTTTTACCGAGAATCGTGGGAAATCCGTTTATTGGCGCTCAGTCTGGCAAGCGTGGTTCTAGTTTCACTAAGCATCAGTTTTCCATACTGCGTCGCTAGGATATGTAAATACGTGTAGAAGGCTACCGAAATTTTCGACTAAAAGTCTACATTGTGTCCCTCGTTTTGATGTCACTGATTCCTCCTCTCTATCTAAAAAAATAGCTCTACGATCGGAGGCTTGATCGTATTTAACGATATTTCTACGTGGTGAATCTACTATTTAGCTACTGAAAGAGCTTTCGCGACACCGAAATCCGACTCAGAAAGCAGTTACTCAATCAGTTTTATTCTTATTTCGAGCTTATGATCATCAATGAGACCGACGATGACCTTCAACGAGAAAATGAACCTCAGTTTACAAAGTCTCAAAATTTCATTACAATGGACAATTTGTCATCTACGGATATTTTGGGACGAAATTGCCAAAAATGAAATCCAAAAAAACCTAAGTCATGGTAGCTTGAGGTTTGCTGTTGCTTTAACTCATTTTCGAAAAAAAGCTGTTCAAAGTTCTCATCTTCAATTTTTACGACACGAAATTCCCTGATTATGGTGCAACTTCGGTCACAAATTCCAAACGTATAATTCTGAAAAAATTGATCATCATTCCAACGATGATGAGTTTATTTTATAGAAATGACGAAATTTTTATGATGAGTTTACGTAGGGTGGCACGTCTTTGAAAAGTCAGGTTAGACTGGTAAAAGGCAGAGATCTTTGCCCAAGCTTAAAAAGTCATGAATTTTTTTGCTGAACCTTGCCGTTATTTCTCTCAATCAGAACATTGCATTGTTTTCAACTTCAAGAGACTTCGCGCTTGAATTTTTCGTGGAAATAATAGTTACGAAAAATCATGCCAAAAGAAACCCACGGCAAAGCAGGAAGTTTTACTTGAAAATCCTTGAGAAGTCCGGGAAGTTTGAAATCCATGAAAACTTGCCGCTATGTACAAAATCAAACGATTCTGCACACTGGAAAAAAAACACATTGGATCTTGGGTCCAGACTCTTGAAAACATCGACAAGAAAAAATACTCTAGATTCAACCAGATTTTTGCTTAAATCAAAAGGAAATCCGCTCAAATTAAGAGGCTTGGTTCTTGATTTAAGCAAAAATCCGATTGCATCAAGAGTATTTTTTCTTGTCGATGTTTTTAAGAGTCTGGACTCTAGATCCAATGTGTTTTTTTTTCCAGTGCATAAATAAATTCCCCCCGATAACAATAGGGCTTGAGGAACGTGTCGCATCCACGCGGCGAGCTTTCACTGCCGAGAAAATTTACACACTGGCAGCGGAGTGCAAAGTGGCGGCGAGCAATGCAGTGCGTAATGCAAAATGCAACTCAGTGCACGACTGCATCGCGCGGAGTCACTGTGAGGTAGACTTTAATGAATTCTCAGAAGCACGGTTCTGCCATGAAATTAATCTGGCATGAATTCAGCATCAGTGGCGCGGCGTGCTTTGCGATATATCGATCGATCCGCCATTCACACCTATGGAAAATGATCGATAAACGGTGGATTCGCAACGAACACCTTAATAATCGATTCTTTACCAGAGCTTCACATAGGGAAATATCGAATATAGATCGAGTCTCGCCACTGTTCAGCACCAATCGTGGCATGCATTAACGTGGGCTCCATCCAGATCCATTTTACTTATGCCGCTCTAATAGCTCAATGGACCACTAGACAAGGTACGAATTTCAGCATTCTGATACATGTTTTTTAACCAAAATTTCACGTAGAACACGATACGCACAACGAAAATTACCAAAATTAACTTCTTACGAAGATATTTAATGATTCTTGATGCGTGAATTGAAATCACCCGCTCATAAAAACTCAATGCTCTACGTGATTCACATCGCGCGCTAAACGTTATCATGAACGTCTCAGCGATATAAAAATCTGGCAACCGAAGTCTTGACGCTTTGGCTCAGCTATAGCGAATTGCTTATAGTTTGAACAACACACGGTGGGAAATGAACATTGCTCGATTGAGAAGCTTGCTGAAAACATTGTCGTGCGCGATTTGACTCACGTAGAGCTTTGAGTTTCTTGAGAGCGGGCAGTTCAAATTCCTCGTAACCAATGTGAAATAAAAACGTTAATATCTTTGTTAGGAGTTGGTTTCAGTAATTTTCGTTGCGCGAATCGTGTTCTACGTGGAATTTTGGTTAAGAAACGTGTATTAGAATGCTTAAATTTGTACCCTGTCTAGTGGTCCATTATCCTCCAAGTCCATGTTTGCGTTGCTCAGTCTCGTTTACAATTAGTCTAGCAGGTAGAGTTGGCAACCATAGGTTTTATTCATTCATATGTATAGAAAATAATCGATACCTATCGTGGCAGGCTATATAACTCAAAATCAATTGTTCATTATGGATATAAACGGAGAGGTAAACAGTATTGCCAACCAGTGGCGTGGCTTACGTTGCGATTTATCTATGAATTTGCCATTTAAAAATGGTTGATAAAATCTCGTCTCGCCATGTGTGTTTAAATTAAAAATCGCATACCATCCAAGTGCTCAAGGGTTGGATGGAACGAATTCTCTCACAAAATTTTTATCAGTGCCGGTCGTATCGTGTTTGAAGCGGAAGGCCCAAAAAAAAACGCTAACTTGTTACGCAGATTGTGAAGTTAGAAGTATATTTCAGGCTTTCCTGATAATGCTCATTGTGATTTTTGAACCATTTTGTATTGTAATCACTCTTCTCTTTGCGGAAGTCTGCAACAAGTCCATTTTTACGATTTAAATATATTGAGCGCTTTGAAAGTCCAAAAAAAAAATCAAGTGCACCCAAGGACTTTTGAGTAGACGTCATGAACAGTGCATTATCTTGGCCCGAACCGAGGACCTTTGATCGCAGTTGGGGCGCCGCACAGTGGATCGAGTCAATTGAGAAGGTCGGACAACATTTGGAAACTTTAAAAGCTCATAACTCCGTTCGTACAAAACTTTGAGGTTTTAAATGTGGTTCCATTGGTTTTCTCGTAAAATTTTCTACTTAAAACACCCCTTGAAACTTAAAATTCGATGAAGTTAACATCAAAATTTGCAGTTTTAGTCAACAATTTCATGTCCGACCTCTCCAATTGACTCGATCCACTGGGCGCTTCGGCGAGTGGGCAGTGCAGCGGTGGACGTCCGTCGTCTAGGACGCTGCAATTTGCAAATCAAGGATAATTGAGCGTGACTAACCGCACGGAACGGGAGCGCAGTGCGAGGTGCGCGCCGATTACCGCTTAACGGTCACCGCCCGTGCTTCCGAACGCCCGACCATCGTCGGTTATGCAACCCGGGCTACCGAGACACCTGCTTCCCGCCCCCGCCCGCCCTCCTCGTTGCGCTAATGGCGAGCGCGACGCTAAATCAATTGCGACGCGCCCTCCTCGTGTTAACCACGGTCATGTCGGAATCTCTTACTTTCGCCGATTCAATGATTCTTGAACTACCGTGGTACCGCACCTGGGAAAATCGGGAAATCCTGCGATTCGTCAGCAACTGATTTTCCGGGAAAACCAAGCGAGTAAAAAAAACGGGGAAAAAGTTGAGTAGCGAATACCATACTCTGGTTAAATAACGGCACAGCCAGACAGTATGGTAACTTTCACCAAAATTGGATTGCATTTTGCAAAAAGGAACCACTAGCATTGCAATGTTGCTAAGATTGTGCAACTTCTTTTGTCTTGGGGGAAAACCCCGATTATCCCTCAATAGTTTCTATTTTACTCGCTAAAAACTGTAAATTTAAGACAAAAATTACCATCTAAATTTCATAGTTTTTCACTATTTCCGCAATTTTATTGCAAAGGATGAAGTTGCACAATCTTAGCATCATTGCAATGCTAGTGGTTCCTTTTTGCAAAATGCAATCCAATTATAGTCACGACGAGGAAAAATCTTGTAACTTTCGCGATGGTTTTGATGAAAGTTACCATGCTCTCTGGTTACGCCGTTTATTTACCAGAATATAGTAAATGTTCCCTAAATTTTCCGTGTGGTGCTAAAACCAAGATTTTTTTCCTCACTTTATAGAGGGATGAATTTTCTTGTCTCCTAAATTATTGATGGTCCGTGTTTTGTATTGTTGCTTCGTCCTAAAGAAGCGGACTAAAGGTGAAATGAGGGGCTTGGAGGATAAGGTGTTACTGCAGTTTTTGAAACATTAAGATATTAATGATCAATCCATAATATCAATCTCATTCATTCGTCCTAAAGAATCTAGATAGCATTTCTTGAATCGGTGGTCCATGTTGATTCCGCCCCAAAGAATCAAAGAAAAGGTGAAAACTTACTTGAACTCGGGAGGAAAATTTCGTTTTTCCCAAGAGAACTCAGATGAAATTAGGGCTTAATCCTGGATTTTCATCAGGAAATCTCAGGGAATGAAAACAGTAAAAAGTTTTACACTTCAAGCATGTTCTTCAAGATGCTCAAGTAGTGTGCTGCCATGAAGAACTCAAATTCCAATTTTTTGCCTGGTTTGACGTTCGTCATCTTTTTCTGAAAATTGTGTCTTCGTGCATGTCACCGTAAGTTCAAATTCCACACAGCCACTGTTGGTTGCAACAAATTTAGTTTTCAAATCCATGTTGAGTATCGCAATTAGTTTGTATAGTTCATTCAGCAATGATATAATTTGTTCTTTGCCTGTCGCTGATAATATAAAATTACTTGATAACGTTTCGATGAGTACATTGTACGGGCCACGCGTAGACAGATTCAACTATCTAATACTACTTTCTGCTGAGCGCATCAATGAATTCTTATCGCCTCTTCAAAGTTGCCGATTTGAGGAAATATCGAACTTTTCGGCGCTAACGTGTGTGCAACAGGCGAACTCTCTCTCAAAAATTGGCAAAATGTCCTCGTTGAGTGGTTCGGTCGTCGGAAACGCTGACTTTGCTAATTTAGTGGTCATTGGTCAGTGTAAACTTGTTGCTGCGGTGTGCAGAAGTAAAAATGATAACTCACGCAGAAACTCGATTCGTGTGCAATAAGGGGAAACGAGCATTTTTTTTTTTCAAGTTTTAATTAGATAGACACAAATGCAAGGGTTTTACTCTTTTCTTGTAATTTTTTTTTAGGCTTTGACCGCTCATTTTTCCTCTTTTTAATTTTCAACTCTTATTCATAAAGTTTTATTCTCTGTCATCATTATGACAAGAGACTTACTAAGCTAATCCTATTTATTTTTCATGTATCAGAAATTAATCAATCTCTAAACGAGCCTACTTCTTTAAGTCTCCAGATTAGTCCTCTTAATGGTGAGAAGCACAGTGCCAAACTCATTATTCCTCCCTAAAACGATGCCATGTCGATCTCTATCTTATCTATAATAAAACCTTGGAAGTAGAATCTGAAAAGTTTGCTATCCATATTTTACCCGTGGCATTTTCTGACCGACATTTTACAAGAAGGAAATTAAAATGGTCACGAGGGTGTGTGGAGACCACGCACGCGCATACACTATTTCGCCTTCAATTTTCGAGGTAGGCAGAAAAAAAAACCTCAATACAGCAATAGTCATCCATTGCAAAAACGACTCTGTTTTCGTCATTTTTCATGTGTAAAAATAACATTGAACTGAAAGCTAACCGAATCGCTGAGAGTCGATTCCGTCAGACCAAAGACATTGAACAGCATGAGGAAAAGAGTCAATTTACGGGTTCTACCCACTTTTTTCTAGGTGCTTACTTCCACGAGCCTTGAGCGGGAACGTGTGTCGCGCGATGATTTGTCAAGGAGGCTGACAAAGTGATCCTCGAAAACTCCTCGATAATCGTGCATTTCCGAAGAACAACGAGCCATTAAGACGAAGATTCCCTCGCCTGTGCTGCCGTGCTAAGGAAGAACGCCGTATGAACTTTCAGGCGTTGCCAAATTTCCCTTGATAAAACATGTATTTTCCGATGACGATGACATTTTCATGACGACCTTCTTGGATATTTTTCCATGAAATTTTCAGATTTGTAAGATCAAATGGACGTATTTCTGTCAAACGGAACTAAGCGCCATTAGGAATGAAGGTAGAGGGGGGCTTGGATTGGCGGCAGAACACTGGGGGAAAAAATACATTGGATCTAGAGTCCAGACTCTTAAAAACATCGACAAGAAAAAATACTCTTGATTCAATCAGATTTAAGCTTAAATCAAGAACCAAGCCTCTTAATTTGAGCGGATTTCCTTTTGATTTAAGCCTAAATCTGCTTGAATCCAGAGTATTTTTTCTTGTCAATGTTTTCAAGAGTCTGGACTCTAGATCCAATGTGTTTTTTTTTTCCAGTGAACCAGGCGTCGGGCAGTCGGGCTCACTCGTTCCTATACTCGCAATGCTTTTCCATGGCTTAGCTCCGTTTGACAGAAAGCGCTATCCGGGATTCTAAATTCCTCGAAAGGAACTCAAATTGGCGCTTAGTTCCGTTTGACAGAAATACGTCCAAATTGCGCACCATATTGTCTGAAAATTTTGGAAAATAATATTCACAATTTTCCCAGTAAATCCGGTTTTTATCGAAGGAAATTTGGCAACGCCTGAAAGCTCATACGGCGTTCTTCCTCGGCACGGCAGTGTGATCTTGGGACTTTATTAAGGGACCTAATTGCCACGCGCTCGCCGCGCCGATTCTTTATGCTGAATAATCCTTTTCGATTCGCGACGTTAGCACGCTTTTAAGTGGCGTTTTAAGGTCAGCCCGAACACGAAACCGAAAACCGCGCAAGTGCTCGGGGTTCGCGCCGGGGTTTACGCGGTTCTTCGTCGGGAAGCGCTGCAGGTTATCGGGCCGGAGCACGTTCCAACGGCGGAGTGTGCCGATTTTTCTCTTTCTGCGATTTTCGTACGTCACGCGATTTTTTTCAGCCCGCGCTGAAGATGGGTAGCGTTACGAAAGAGGCTGTAAAATAATTTGACGCGGTTTTATTCGCTCGGCGTCTCGCGCTCGTGAAAACATCTCCCGGTTTTAAAGCTCAGTTTCGACGCCTCGGGAGCCACGAAACCCCCGGCAGTGGTGTCGGATTTAGCCCTAGAATGGTGGAAAATCGAAGAGGGGCGTAACCGCCGAAAATCAAGTTTCGAGGAAACTTGAAAAACTTGATTTCTCCGACTTGCAATGGAGATGTTGCATGTGTGAGGAATTTGCGATTTGACTGTTGATTCTTATGTAAAAGTTCGCGAGAAACACGATGGTGCCACTGGTTTTCTCTGAAATCAACTCCCAAGCTCAAAAAAAGCTCTCAAGTTGAGGCCAAAGTGGAGGGGATATACCACGCTATCCTGAGAGTCCACCTCTACATCAAGACAAACTCTCGATGCAAAGAGAGGGAGCAAATACATTAGCAGGGTTGCCGTGTTTTCAGTTTTATAGTCCCCAAATAAAGTGGCAGCCATGTCTATGTAATTGCTCCCTATCTTTGCATGGAAAGTTTGTCTTGATGTAGAGGTGGACTCTCAGAATAGCGTGGGATATCCCCTCCATTTTGGCCTCAACTTGAGAGCTTTTTTTTGAGCTTGGGAGTTGATTTCAGAGAAAACCAGTGGCACCATCGTGTTTCTCGCGAACTTATACATAAGAATCAACTGGTCAAATCGCAAATCCCTCACACATGCAACATCTCCATTCCTCATCTGTTCGAGAAAATCAACCTATGTTCTGCATACCATCCGCAATGAGACCACATCCGCATGAGCAGGGTTGGAGAAATTGGACAGGAAATAAATTGTTTGAAAAGAGGATTTCAGTCATAAATTGAATCGAGTTCGGTTCAATTTAGTAAATCATTTTTGGATCCGAACTTGGGCAACCTCGGAGGCCCTCTTGTCAACAAATTTCTCACGGATGTGCAATCGATTCACAATTAATAAATCCTTGTCGGCCTCTCTCTAATCGATGTCACCCCATGCGGGTAACGCCGTTGCAGAACTCGATCACAGTTCATACTCACTCGATTCACGCCATCCTCGGACTAGCACGCGGCCGACAGCCTCGTCTCCGTTTAACGAGCCTCTAGGAAAAAAATCTTTAGGGTGTGACGTATTTCAATAAATCAAAATGATGAATTTCAAAACTGGAAAGGGGTCGTCGCCAAAATGTTGGTATTCTAAAGTATGCAAAAGCAAACGCTCAAGAAACAATTTTGTGTGACATTTAAAAATCCCTTTCGTGCCTCGCTGTGAGACGGGTTTCAGACTCTGATGGGTTGGGGTCCTCCCCCCAAAAGAAAACAAAAAAAAACCCCGACGGATCTTTAAAGTTTTTTGGAGTTTTCCGTGGAGAATTGGCTCTCCAAAAAACCGATGCCATGTCGGAAAAAACTATGATATTTTTCGGATTTGGCAGCAATAAAGGTAACCCCTTTGTCGTTATCCTCCGAAAAGTTTTTGGCTCTTACTTTTTACGTAAAACAACCAATAAAAATTAATTTTGTGATTAATGGGTATATCGGTTCGTTTGGCCGAAAATACGTCGATTTTCGAAAAAGCTATGAGGTTGAAACATTCGATATGACTGAAAAGTGCTTAGAAGGGAATAGCTTGGGGATATGATCAAAAATTGAACCAGAAGTAAGAAGAGCAAAAAAATAAAGACTTTTCCAGGTGGAGATTATTGAACTACGGGAAGCGAGTTGTTACGCTATCGATTTTGATAATAGGAGCAAACACAAGTCATAATATCTTAGGTTACAATAATCCGGTCGGTGGAAAGGAGCAGTTAATTCGGCGAAAATCTCTCCGGAAGTCGTAAACGCACCCGATGACCGACAGCATTCGGCGTCCATTCTTGGCACCGCAACGAAGTGGCGAGACCTCTTGTTGAGTTTCGTGAAGTGGATACCAGATTTTTTTCACCTGGTCTTATAACGACCAGAGATTTTTTTTCGGTACCGGTGGATCTACATCCCGCTGGTCGTTTTAAAATGCAAGTAGTTTTTTGGGCATCCATCGGTGTGGATAAGAAAAAAACCGGGGCGCTTAGATTGACTAACTTCACATCCCGCATTGTCAAGTTTTTCAATATTTGATCTTCTTTTCTCCGACCAAAAGCACTTTTCACTCCTTTGGCGAGTAAATTAGATCGATGATGCCTTATCAGGTCGATAAGGATCATTCGACAAGCTCGAGGTTGGAGTTATGGACGCGGCGCTTAAGCGCGAATCCTTCTCTCTGATTAGCCGCTCGTCACTCAAGAACCATCCGTGAATGACGTCATGGTACGAGGTGCAGGGGTCCAGCACTCCCTGACGGAAGGAGTGGGTAAAAAACTCGAATGTTTGACGTCTTCCGAATCTAAGGCCGCTCGCGTCATGATTCCGGAAGCGAATTTTATTGAAAGTTCCAAACCTCTTTTGGAAGTTCTGCGCGGTTTGTCTCATCAACCATCAATACCAGTGAACACCGTTGCCAACAGATTTGACCGCGACCAGACCGTAGGTTTCCGATGGATCAAACCTTTTTTAAGACCACCCCGCGATACTATACCAAAATCACGCACCAATGTTGCAATTCATAAGTCACAATCGGAAGCACCGATCTCAAAATAAAATGGCAGCTAGGAGATTCGGGCGCAAAGGTGCCACCAAAGCTCCAAATAAAATTCGCCCCAGATCGGACCCCGATCCGCGAAGTGCAGCGACATCGATGCCAAGCCGGTGCACGCCGAACTCCAGCATCCATCGGCGCGGCGGCGGTCGGTTATGAAATGCGTTGATGATGTATTCATGAATGCGTCGTTAATACCCATGATTAATGCCCGGCCAGGAAAACTGCCTCAGCCTCTCCGTATGTGGGTCGCCTAGTGCAACACCCCCCCCCCCCCTCCCTCCCGCCCTTCGGGTGCCCTGGCAGATTTGTTTGGTGCTTCAAAGTCGCTCAATCTCCTCCTCCTCCTCTTGTACTTTCTCTTTCTTTCGATAAACCTCTCGACTTCGTGGTTCCACGTTCAAGCCCCGCCGCTCGTTAAAGGTCGCCTTCGTGACGTCATCAACGCGAATCGAGAATGTTGATCTTCTTGATTCGGATATAAAAAAATAAAAAAAAAAACTTAGTCCCTCCAGTAATGCTTTATGTATGCTCTGAAGGAGCGTTGCTTCCCCAACTCAGGAAATAATGGCTTGCGCTGAATGAGCTGAAATATTTTCAAATTTGCTGCCAGAGATTATCTTTCCAGAATCAAACAGAGGAGATGCATGAATACGAGCAGGAAAAAAAATCACTACATCAAGCAGAAATCTGCCTGATCCAAGCGATTTTTATTCTTGATCAAAGAGGAAATTCATTTGATGGCAAGTACAAGTTATTTTTGTTCCAGTGAGGGAAATGGGAGGGCAAACAATTTTTTTTCCAACATTTCTGAGAACTCCTAGCCCATCCAGTGGCATTTACTTCATTTGCGTCCGAAAAACACTGTTTACCTAAGGCATTTTCGAGGGTGAAATTTTATTTTTGAGGTATTAACTGAGAAATAAACTTCGGTCATATGAACCAAATGCACGGTGCTCAATATCGGCCGTATTTTTCGGTTCATGTAACTGCTCTTTCGGTTTTAGGAACCGTACATCCTCGGTTCATGCAACCGAACATTCAAACCGAACAGAACTAACGAAAAAGCTCGGTTGCATGAACCGATTATACGATTTCCAGTACTGATAAATGAACCGAGTATACGCTTTCCAGTACTGATAAAGCGGGGCTGCATGAACCGAGTATACGCTTTCCAGTACTGATAAAGCGGGGTCGCATGAACAGAACATTACGGCCTGTAACATCGTTCATTCGGTTCAAATGACCGAACTTTTTTTCTCAGTGTTGTCTCTGAACTCAAGAAAATCTCCAAGTACCCAGAAGAGACCTTCACGAATATGACTCGAATTTAAGTTGTTTTGTATCGACTGTTGAGGGAGCTTGAGACAGCGGCACGCGGCGCGGCGCCTCGAGGCACTCGATCGCAACTCGGTGCCGCATGCCGGCCATGGCGTGTGTGCACACTGCACCGCCGACTGCAGTTGTGCCACATTCGCTGCACCACTGCACCAATAAAGTCCCGCGCCTCCGTTTATGCGTTTTCGAAAATGGTTTTGCGGTTTATTGCGACGCAGTTTGCATTCGATCCGCGGCTTGACTCGGAAAATTGTTTTTCGGCTCCAATACACCCGCAGTGTCTCTCTCCCTCTCTCGCTCCCCCCCCCCCCCGTCTCTCTCTTTGGGTAAACAATTATTCCCCGGCCTCCTCGAGCCACATGCACTCCACCGCCTACTTTGCGAAAATCTCCAGTTTCTTGTTTTCCTGTCACTCACTCTTGAGAGGAATCCTTTCATGTCGCCGATAAATTCATTGTAGCCAGGCCGAGTTACGAGTGAATAAGATAATTGAGGCAAAAAAAAAATTAAATGCAGGAAAACAGACGAGACAACTTTTAATAAAATAGGTTATCAAAGCAAACTCGGTTATTGCGGTGGTTATCTGACCCTTTCTCGTTCGCGACACTTTCTATTCTTTCTCCGACAAAATTTTCTCCGCTGGTGATGCGTGACTTTTTGAATGCCATTTGAAAGTTATTCGGTGAAAATTTGAGTAAAATACACATGGCATAGAGACACACTCAATAAACGAGGTCATGGAAATTATTTCGAAATTGAAAATCCGGAAAAAAACATACGAATAAAACTTGAAATTTGAAAGGATTGGAGATTTTCAAACCTAAAAATAATGAAGTTTCGATTTCGAAGGATGGAATAAGTTCGAATCGTTCGAAGCTAATCGGCTATACTGATGTATCTATCTCAACAAAGTTTACACATATCAAAGCCTGTCAGAAAAATCTTATAAAAACTTCTCTTTCTCGTATATTTTTCGCGATTGTTTTTTCGCGCTTGCGTCTATGCATCTCTTAAAAGAGGTCCTCAACACGAAAATCATACATTTTAAAGCGAATCTCTTCGCTTTAACTTAGAATTATCAATTAAATGGCAACCTTGTTGAGGGGTTATCTGTCTGCAAAGCGCCTTGCGCTTTCTTTCGCATACCCCCTTCCCCCCTGCTGCTGCTCCTCCGTGCGATAATTAATAATTATTGCTTATTAATGCTAATTTATGAAACTGTTGCATTTGTTAACGAAACAAACTTCCCTCAGCCCTGCTCGGGCCAAATGGGTGAGGGGAAGGGGGAGGGGTAAAATCAGCGGCTAATTTCGTGACAGCCGAGGTTGTCGGATTGTGTACTATCGAAATTAGAGGAATTTTCATACATAGTCTTGAGTGAGAATGATGTATGCAATATTATTTCATTAGGTCAATATTTGCAGAAAATGTTTGCATTGAGCTAAAATTGTAAAATATTAATCCATGGTTTTGGTACTCAACCAATTCACCATTTTATGTATGAACCACCGTGTTAAGGTAATTTTTCAAATTTTTTAAATAAACATCCTCTTGCACACTCTTTTACAGAGGATCGGAACTTCAAATCCATTCTCTCCGTTCTAAATCCATGTTCCTTGATCCCATTTTTGCTAATTTAAAGTGATCTTGCAACGAAACTGATGGACTATGAAATTCTTTTGTTGACAGATCTGGAAGACGAATGCTACCGCGCCCTTCCACTCAACTGCGTGGCGAAAAGAAGACGGAGCAGCTCGCAAGATGAGAGTCCGGACTCACCAATCATCGTTGTCAAAGATGAGCCCATGAGCGACCAAGAGCCGGACTCCCCCGTGTCCTCCTGTCCCTCCTCACCGCAATCCATGCACGATTACGAAGAAAAAGTAAGACCTCTCAGCTTTCAATCATTTTCTTTTTGTCTGTTTTATTCTAGCAAACTCGGGGACGATGCCTCGTCAACTTTGGGGTCGTCAACTATTGCTTGACTTATCGCAATCTATCTATTGCAATCGGTCAGTTACTAAAGGGCTCAATCGCCAGATGCTAAAGTACGAAAAAAAAACAGTAGAAACTGTATGGACCAACCCGTTTTAAATTGCAGATTAATCAATAATGTAATCAACCCTGGTAAAAATTGGCAGTAGAATCTGTGTTCCAAAATACCATAGACCTACAGCCGGCTGTCAAATTTCCAATAGCTTCTATAGCCGGCTACACAATTTTTTATAGCCTTTTATAGCCGATGGCGATTAAGCAACAGCCAGGCGATAAAGTGTATGCTAAGCGTTACTAATTATGAATGCTAGGACTTAGTGAGTTTTTAGAATACTGCTCTCTTTTTGGGCCGTAGTATCTTGATTTATTTTGCGAGAAAAGCTCCGTACTTTTGATAGATGCCTGCCATTGCTAATATATTAGAGCGCTTTCAGTTTCGTATGATACTGTGCAATACCTCTGGTGTGAAATAGTTGCTTCAGACGCCGTGGCACGCTGCGACGCGGCGGGCAGACACAGAGCGCGGAACGCGCATTGGCGCCTACAAACCTAAAGGGATACTTCACGCGTTGCGCAATGCGTGAAGTATCCCTGTTAGGTTTGTAGGCACCAGTGCGTCGCCGCTCCGCTTTGTGTTATGTTCTAATATTTAATCTGGCGGAGTCAGCGTTATTCAACTCATGATTTTGAAATGTTTGCACATCCATTATTATTCTCATTTTAATTGATGAAAAAAAATATGTATTAAAGGAAAATATAATGTGTGTTTTGTAAATATTAAGGTGGTTCCGTATCAAACTTAATGATTTCCAAAGCACACGAATTTCTACACAATTTCTTATAGCCTTTTATAATCGATGGCGAAAATGCAACATCCAGGCGACAAAGTGTAAAGCCCGGCGATAGGAACTATAGCCCGGCTGCATCGTTCGTATTGCCCGGCCGTATGATTTTCTCCGCATTCTACAGCCAGCTATATGATTTTCTGAAGCCTTCTTTAGCCGACTATAAGAATTCCCATGGTATTTTGAAACGCAGCTCTTATCGCCAATTTTTACCAGGGCAATAATGTAATCAATCAATTCATCGCTTTCATATTATAGAGCTCTGAGAGTTAGAAAGGGTTGATCAAAACGGTCATTACCATTTTTTTCGAATTCTCGTTTTTGGCGCTTGAGCCCTTAATAATTATTATTATTATTATAGATAATTGTAAATTTTTGGGAACAGAATTATATACAATAATGTTATTGAATATTGAATAAAGTTGATTATGCTAGCAACTGAGTAATTCGTACCTTGTGTACATGTTGGTATTCAAAAATTAAGTCTATCATTACACGTGTTTTAATTTGTGGCACATCTTTGGTTTTTCATTGTCTTAATTTTAATTTGTTTTTATCCGTAGCCAAGCGCAAACATTATGAAGCAACCGCAACAGCATTGCTATTGGCAACGAGAGCGAACCTTTTGAACCAGCACGGTCACCGAGTGTCCATCTCCGGTATCAAAGTAGAAACTGGATCATCAGGTGAGTTGGTCCCGCAAGTTATTCTCCCAATAGTACCTATTAGAGATTAGACTTTGATTTTTGCCAACCTTTAACTAGCATTTACCGGACAAAGGTCTGAAACACAAATGCTAGCAACTAGGAACTTTGATAAGGTATCTTGCTGTGCTAAGGAAAAGAGACATTTAACAATTTGAACGTCGGCAAATTTCTCCCAATGAAAATCAAATTCTTCGGAAGACTCATGAATTTCTTTGACACTTTTGAAAAATACTCGCAATCGTCTGATAATTAAACAAATTTGAAAGAAAGCTACCCTTCACGTTGCACGCAAGTAAATTTTCGACGTTTATTCACAAAATCTACCCCTCTTTTAAACAATTTAAGCTCCAAATTTATTCTACCCTTGTCTTTTTTTATCTATCGCACATTTCTATTGATTTCTTTTTTCCAAGGTGTCAATGACTTTGTACTTTTAGGGTACCTTTAAATACCTTAAACTTGATAAAAATAAATATATTGCGAGGGGTTTGGAGGACAAGGCGCATAAGTGCAGTTTTTGCTATTTCAAGAAATACGCGTTTAAAGTTGCAGAATTACATGGAACCGTATGGCGGAAAGAAATTTTAAATTCACTTCTTGATGCTTTTAAAGTCGGATTTTAGTTGTGAGTTTTTCACAGAATAACTTTCCGACTAGTTTTAGTTGAGTTCATGAACGTCTTAATTTTTTCGAAAACTTCACAGGTGCGCCCTGTCCTCCATGCCAAGCCCCTCTACTTATCAACCAACAATTAATATTTTAACAGCGGTAATTTCGCACCAATCCAATGCTTTCACGCCGGCCCTCCTTCGATAGCGCGGCAATAGTGTGCACCATTCTGCCGTGCTAAGGAAAAACGCCGTATGAACTTCCAGGCGTTGCCAAATTTCCTTTGATAAAACATGAATCTCCTCGTAAACTTATGAATATTTCCCTTCCAATTTTTCAGATATATTTTGCTCGCAAGTTTACCTGAAGTTCCTGAAAATTTTAAGGAAAAATATTCATAACTTTCCTCAAAAACAAACATTTTATCGAAGGAAATTTGGCAACTCTCGAATGTTCATACGGCGTTCTTCCTCAGCACGACAGCATCGACGACAACTCCCGGATACAACTATTCGTACCCGGTGGACGTGCGCGTTGCATAATCAAAGATATGAAGGCTCTTTCGCGGCCGCTCGTGTTTCCAATGCTCTCCTCGTTATTCGTCCCTCTTTCACGGATGCTCAGTGATAGTGCGAGGGTCATGATTCCTCCGCCTTTATTCCCATCCCTTTTTTTCTCCATTCACTGAAAAAAAAAATCTCGGTGTATTTACTAAGAAAAGGGTAAAATTACCAAGAATTCAGGGTGCTATTTGATCCCAGTTTTTCTTGGTAAAATTACCATTAATGGAATTGGTAATTGTACCGAGAAATCTCAGTAAAATTATTGAACTTTCTCGGTAATTTTACTGGACCTCGATAAAAACGCCAATATTTTTTATCGACTGTGGTAGTATTGCCGAGATAAAATGGCAAAGTTACCGGGAATTTATTACCAATAAAAGTCGTATTCTTACCTGAAAAATACAGTAAAAATACCGGTTTTTAGGTAAGCTCACCAGTCTGTCTTGGTAAAATTACCAATAATTGGTAAAAAAAGTGAGATGGTAAAGGTACCATCGGACCTTGGTAAAAACGCCGAAAATTTTTTTTCAGTGTTTATCCTCTTTTTTTTTTCTAATTTGAACTTGTTTCTTGCAGGGTTCTCTCTTCCGCCAACTCCACCATCCTCGACGTCAAGTGACAGCGAAGGCAACGTCTCCCCGGACCATCCTTCGTCTCCGGCCAGCGCCAGACCGATCTATCTCACCACGCACGGAACCCTTCACTCCACGCGGCAGCCCATCCAGACACCTCTCATCAGTTGTCAACCGGTAAATGATTAATAAATTAAAACATCACTTGGATTGCATTTTGCCAAAAGGAACCACTAGCATTGCAATGATGCTAAGATCGTGCAACTTCATCCTTTGCAACAAAATTGCGGGAATTGTGAAGAACTATGAAATTTAGATGGTAATTTTTGTCTTAAATTTACAGTTTTTAGCGAGTAAAATAGAAACTATTAAGGGATAATCGGGGTTTTCCTTCAAGACAAAAGAAGTTGCACAATCTTAGCAACATTGCAATGCTAGTGGTTCCTTTCTGCAAAATGCAATCCACTTAGCAGTAGAAGTTTATCTGTATTGGAAGGTATCCATTGTGAAAGACGCAAATACGTGTACAGCAGGGGTTCGATTATCTGCGGTAACTTGGACGGAGCTTCTGCGGATTGTAGAAAATCGCGGATAATTGAAAATCGCGGATAATCAAATATCGCCATTAATCAAAAATCGCTGTTACTCCGAAATTAAGCTATTTAAGGAGAAATGATTGAAGAAACTTTATTTTAAAATACTCATTAAACATTAGACAGAGATGTAATCATTAGACACACTTTTCAATATGTTTGAGCGAAATATATAAAGCATTACTTTAAAATTGATTGTTATTTGCTTATTATGACAATTTTGTTTAAATGCGAAAGTCGCAAGAACTTGTACTGAAGAATTTCGATTATATCTGCGGTAATTCGAACCGGAGCTACTGTGGATACAAGAAAATCGCGGATAATCAAAAATCGTGGATAATCGAAAATCGTGGATAGTCGAAAATCGTGGATAGTCGAAAATCGCTGTCGATCTGAAACTAAGCTAAGTAAGGAGAAATGATTGAAGAAACTGTATTTCAAAGTACTCATCAAACATTGGAGGTGTAATCATCAGACAAACTTTTCAATTTGTTTGAGCAAAATATATGAAGCATTTACTTAAAAACTTATATTGTTATTCGCTTAGTTTGACAATTTTGTTGAATGCGAGGTCCGCAAAAACGTGTACAGAAGAGTTTCGATTATCTGCCGTAATTGGAATCGGAGCTACTGCGGAAACAAGAAATTCGCGGATAATCGAAAATCGCGAAAAATCGAAAATCGCTGTTACTCCGAAACTAAGCTATTTAAGAATGATCGAAGAAACTTATTTTAAAATACTCATCAAACATTAGACAAGAATGTAATTATTATTAGACAAACGTTTCAATTTGTTTGGCCAAAAACATATGAAGAATTCACTTCAAAACTTGTATTGTAATTAGCTCAATTTAAAAATTTTGTTAAATGCTCTCAGCTCGTTTCCTACATTGGTTTATCTTAATTATTGTTGGCCCATCAATTAATGCAATCGTTTATTCCTTCACATTACAGAAAGGTTCCACTGGTCTGCTAATCCTGACAGACGAGGAGAAAAGAACCTTGCTAGCAGAAGGCTACCCAATTCCGACCAAACTACCTTTGACGAAAGCTGAAGAAAAATCCCTAAAGAAAATTAGGCGAAAAATTAAAAACAAAGTAAGTTATCCGAAACGTATCAGCATCAACGTCCATTTTATTGGGTGTCAGATTCGTGCATATAGACTCATGTTCTTTCGCAACTCGTCACAAAACTGTACCTACTCATCTCACCAAAATTGGTCATGGTTTTAACAATTCTATTTTCACCACTTCCTACCTAACGGCTCCTGTTTCATTATATCTACACCTGATATCTAATTTACCATGACCGAACAGTTTATTAAAAGTCATCACCAAGCATGTAAATATAAATATGAAACCAATTATAAATTTATTTCAAAATTGGTTCCCGGTTCATTCTGTAGTGACAGAGCTTTTTCAAAACTTCTAACTCTTAAAATTATACTTTCTCATGGCATAATTGGGGGGGGGGGGCGGGGGTTCCCCCTCTCCTTTTTTTCAACGGTCTGAAACCACTGAAAATTTGATGAAAAATGTATTAAAAAAATTGTTTGGAAAAGGCACCTTTAAATTTTATTGACTTGTGCCTGAGGGAAAATAGCGTATAAAGGCGTTAGTGATCAGTACAGCGCATACTTACTAATTTTAAGTCATGCAAAAATTTCCATAGAGTACATTCAAATTTCTATTCCATTTTCCAGATATCTGCCCAAGAAAGTCGGCGGAAGAAAAAGGAGTATATGGATGCCTTAGAGAAGAAAGTAGAAATCCTCTCATCAGAAAACTCTGAATACAAGAAAAGGATATTAAGTTTGGAAGACTCAAATACATCTCTCGTCAGTCAACTTAAGCAGCTGCAAGCCCTCATTGCAAGGCATAGCCCTCACTTAATATCGTCGGTGAGTATTCTTTGCAATCTCGTACTGGAGACGCTTCTATGCCGAAACATAATAAGCTAACAAGAAAAGAATTAAAGGGAAAAACAAAAAAGTTCGGTTAAAAGTTAAATGGTAATGATTTTATGCAATCGGTCGTTTACATACTCGATTTATTGTTGAATTTTCAAATAAAATTTTAAGCAGCTCAACTTACAGGTAAAATTTAAGATGGGTCGTTGAAAAAATTTAAGCCCGTCCGGCAACGGACAAAAATAACATTGCCACAACGTTGCTGCAACGTTGCCGCAACATTATTTTTGACAGTTACATTGTGACAACATTTCCGCAACTACTTCAGGCAACCACTTGCCGGGCGGGAGAGAATTGCACACAAAATACCTTAGGATGCTCTTCAATGCTTTCTTCAGTTGCTGATATAAACAATTGTTGAACAATTAAAAAGATATAATATCAAAAATACTTAAGACAAGCTCTCGGAACCAGGAATAGGGAGGCGAGACTGAGAAAAATCAAATTTGAGGAAAAAACACCAGTAGATTACAAGGTGCTCAAAAAGCAACTCATCTCTGTGGAGCTCTCCACAGGTTGTTCAACAGATCATGTGCGCGCAAAATCTGTTGTAAGACGCTGTAGGGTCGTACAATTTCTTTATTGTCAAATCTTGAGAACCTTGTTTTTTATTTTCTACTTTCCATTAGAATTTGATAAATCTCTTAAGGTGATTCGATGGACGCCATATTTTGACACAAAATAAGGCGTCCATCGTATAACCTTAGTGCATGGCTTTTGAGTACCTATCCAGGAAATGAATTTACTGTGACCTTGTTTTTCATCTTTTTTCAGAGCATAACAAATCATACTCGCAATTCAAAATGAGGCGAATAGATCTGCATTGCGTTCGTCTATATTTTTGGTGAGTATTTATTTTTAATCTATTCTAAAATTAATATTCAAACTTCATTAATTCCCTCGCATTGTTCTCATTGCTCTGAGGAATTTGAGAATTGTGAAATTGAAACATTCATTTGTAAATTATCAAAAATGAACAAATTTATATCAGTGACAGTGCAAAAGGTTTAAATAAAAAAAAAATTGGTTCGTTATCATGCAATCTAATGTGTCTTTTTTCTAATACATATAACTTCTTGAGAAAAGAATTCTGAAGTGTTCTTTATTTAGTTTAAAGTTGATGCAAGTTAAGTTCCCACCATATTGTTGTGTTGAAATCTACTTTAGACCATGATTTTTCAATTGCTTCAAGATTTTCAATGTGTTTATCTAGGACCCATGCATTTAAGCAGATCCTCTTTTTTTTTTTTTTTTTTTTTTTTTTTTTTTATTTATTTATTTAATAACATTCCTCGAGTAATCCAAGCAACAAAACACAATTTTGTAATTTATGTTTAATGTCTGTTTCAGTGAGGTGTAAATTATTCTGTTCATTCTTCTGCATTTTCAAAAGACACCGTCCTAGTCTTCTAAAGGAGCTATCCTGTATATTATTCATGTAAGTTTCTTATCATTGATGAGTGCTTTCTTTCAATTCAAGCCGTATTCTGCCATGCTAAGGAGGAACGCCGCATGAGCATTCAAGAGTTGCCTATTCCTCAGATAAAATGCTTATTTTTTTAAGGAGACTTATGAATGAATATTATCTCTTCAAATAATTGAGATCTGTTTCCGAGTAAAATTCTCCGAAAAATTGAAGGAAAAATATGCGTAGGTTTCCTGGAAATTTGATACATTTATCAAAGAAAGACAACGTCTAATGGCTCTCATGGTATTCTTTCTTAACATAGTAGTAATACAGTATTATGAACGAAATTTTTGCCATAGCTTACAGAATTACTTTCAAATGAGGTGCTTATTGTCGAAGTTTTCTAGCTGATGCACCCTCTCAATCATTGCGTGGATTCACCTGAAGAGACTCCCAGGTACTTGGTCTCTCGTTTTCAAATGCCTAACCATGCAGTAGTGAAGACATTATGCAGAATTTTTCAATTTTGTCTTGTTCACTTTTGAATGCTGCATCTTGTGATTAAGCTCAATGCTGAGAAATTTATTCGTAGCCATGTAGTGGTCAAATTGATGAAGGAATGTCAATCTGAAACTTTTTAAATGTATTTTCAGCCACAAATTTAACAACGGCAACTTGAAGAAAATAAGTCTCGAAGCAAAATATATACCTTTGTTGAATTACAAAATTTTGTAATATTATTTTACTAATTGTCTGTTTTTTCTTCTTTTCAGAGTTCAGTTGCAATATGTACATTGTTTGCTGTTGTGCGTCTGATGTGAAAACTCAAGAATTGTCTCTATTTTGAATTTATTTTTAGATAGTTTTATACATAAATTATTTATTATTTTTATTTGATCTTAATCCTGGGTTGAGTTTCAAACTATGTTGCATTTTAAATCATTTGTACAATATTTTTCTGTTTTCCATTAAAATATAAAAAAATTTAAAAAAAAGAAAAAAACTTACTTTATTTGTGAAAGTATGTTATTTTTTTTACATATTATATATTTTAAGATTTTGTTAATTCTTGTCAATAATTTATTTTAGCAAATCTAGAGTTATTATTGTTATAATTTTTTTCTTTTAGCGAATTTCTTTTCTAACTGTTTTTGTAGACACAGAGTTTACTTTTACATTTGCGCAGTGAGTACTATAAACTGCATTATTCTCATATTCTGTTCCTTCCAATGCCGATGTTAATTGAAATCTACAATTTTAAAACTTTTTTTGCAGTCAAAAAAAGTTAATTTTTAAAAACCCTCTGACTTGTATGTACATTTCCTGATTTTTTTCCATTTACTCAAAAGAGGTTTCTTATTTTTGAAATTGAGTTCCTGAATATCAAACCTCTAGTGTCTCGTTAACATACAGAGACAATCAAGTCGGCAACTGTCCCCAGTTTTTTCCGTAAATGAAGTGTGCAATCTTAATGGCAGGGAGAGAATAGGTGCATTATATTTTATTTGGAGCTTGAAAAATCTTAAATGAGCCACAATTTCTAACAAGTTACGTAATTGTTACTTTTTTTCGCATGTTTGTCAAGTAGAGTTCATTTATCCGACCCTCAGTCAGCCAATGCATCATGTATCTTGAGGATATCTGGTATCACTTTGCCCAATTTTTTCCTGCATGCACATCGAGTATCTATAATGTTCTGAGTTATTGTTATCATTTTTGGGGCATTTTCAGTTTTTTTCTTTCAAGCGTCCAGCATGGATCTTTGCCATAAATAAAAGGATAAATGAAGCTCTTCTGTTTATGATTATCCTATCACCTTTGCTGGTGAATGTGAATTTCATTTTTCTGGAACTTCTTGTTCTGAAATTACCAAAGAATTGTGCATACTATCTACACTCTGTCCTTTTCTTTACTTTATCTAGTGGTATCAGACGAAAATTTTTCATGAGCCTGCTAAACAGCCACCGTTCATGTAAAATTCGTGACGATCAATTCATTTAAATTCGAATACCTAAGTCAGCCAATAATGCATTTTTAGACTTGCTAGCTTTCAGGGGCAAATCTCGGAAGTTGGCGGTAGATATTGTTTCTCCTGCTCCAAAAGAAATAATTGATTCCATGTGAGGCACTCTTTTATTAAATTGATATTGATTGATTTACATACTATTAAATGGCAGGAGTCCAGTGTTACTAACTTTCACTAACTTACAAGAGTCGCCCTCTATTATGTCTTTTACGCTCTTATTACCTCAAAATTTTCCTACAAAATATAATATGGATGGGTCTCAGGAAAAGTTGAACTCATTCTTGTTCCATTGTTTGAAGTATGCATTTCTGGTTGCGCTTTTAGCTTGAATTTTAACTCTTCCGTCTTTTCTCCATTGTTTTATTTAATAGACCTTCAGTAGGTATCTACTTCAAATTTTCTATCTTTCAATATTTTATTCTTCAGCTAAATTGTAAGACACTTTCTTCTTTTGTGGAATAAATTGTAACTCAGAGCAAGGAAGAATTTATTTATCTTACTTGATTCATTGAAAGAAGAATACACTTGTAAATGTGCCAAAGTACATCCTGATGGAGAAATACAAAATCAATCAGAGCTCCCCCTGACCTTCAGTTTAATGATCTTAATAATGAATCCTCTCATTTTGAAAAAAAGAGTTCTGTTTGTATCTAATGACTTTTATACTTCATAGAATCATTTTTTGAGTCCGGAGTTGTAAAGTATCTATCTGCTATTTTCTATTTTAGGTACACAGAAAAATGGCGTGTTATCATTGTCTTCTAAATTTGACTTTAAACTGAGTATTCTCAGGATGACTGATAATTAAACTGACTATTATAGCTTGATTTTCCCCCAACAGATTACTAATAACACTAGTTACTTTTCTAATCATCCTTCGAAAGATTTATTTTGGTATTTTTCTCTCTTTTTTTCTTTCTCTATTTTCATCTTTTTTTTAATATTACTGTGAACAGTCCTTGTTCCCCGCTCATTTTTTTATGGAAAAATTACTTCTAAAGCGATGAGGGTGATAAAGAAATTTTCTATTTTCTCACGGACAGATAAAGCATGCGCTGCAAAAATTTTTAAAGGTGTATTTTTTTCTGATGAATCTGATGAAATATTCATCAGAAGTTGCAAACTCCAGAAAATTAAATAGGTACATCTAATACCCTTGAAAAGATGGGCTCATGCACTGCAATTGGATTTTTAGATTAAGTTGAGCTTAAAATTTATAGATTTAGCTAATATAGATAATTTTCAGACGGCTGTATTCCAAATACCTTGTAAATATTTATCTAAATATTTTGTAAATTTTTAGCATCAATGTTTTTATTTTTGTGTTTCTTTCTTAATTTAAAATTTGCCTTTGTGGAATGATTTTTTTCTTTCTCATTCATTTCTATTGACGCTGTTCAAGTATGCCGCAAGCAACATTAAGGGTAGGGGGGTCTGAGCTTTTTTTACCTGGTCTTACAAGTGGGATTAACTTCAGTCTTACTAGAGCCTCCCACTTTAAGAAATAAAATTCTCTAAAAACGTATGTTTGTAAGCAATTTTTACGCTTTCTCCATTACTCTATGACAAATTTGGGGAATGGAGGTCAGACCAGTCTTACGTACGTAATTCAAAAAAGGGGTGAGAAGCTGCTTTATGGATACCGTAAAGAGGGGGATGGGGAGTCAAAAAGTCGGCCAAAATTGCTTACGTAATATTTGAACGGCTTATCAACTTCAACTGACATCATTCATCAATGATCATGTGCATCATCTAATCTTTCCGACCATGAGCTACTCTAAAAATATTTATGACCATAAGTGTGTGTATGTTGTCATTTTTCTTTTTCAAATAGAAAATTATATTTTTTGTGAAACTCCTGCACAATACGTGATTAAAAATGTTTCCCCTTTACGGTTGACATGATGGGAAATTTGGTGTTTCAAGATACTTGTGCATTAAGTAGGTATGCGTTTTTCATGTGAACAATTTTTGCTATGTTAGTATGAATAGCATGAGAATGCTCCTCTGAAAAATTTAATTCGTGAAATTATTGATTAGGTAACAGAATATTGAATTGCTGCCAACCACAAGTCAAGTAAATCAACTGATTATTCTTTCGAAAAGAATCCAGTCTCCGATCTCATGATTTTATGTTTCTCGTAGGTACTCATGATTCCTTTGTCATTCCGATAAGTCTGCTAGGTGCATTTTAAATTTTTATAATTTTTGTCTCTTAAGGAAACCAATAAAAAAGGAGATATGTTAAAGAAAGAAGATGTAAAGATAACAGCGAAAGAGGCATAACTCTTTTCGTGATATCCTCTTCCCCTCATTATGGGACCAATTTTATATAGTTTGGTACTTATTTTCTGACTGATTTATCAATTAAAGGTCTACAGTATGTTTGGGCATAGGCCATCTTTTTGGCCCTTTTTTTACAGATTCTCAAGGGAATTATCAACAATTGTTCCAACTTATCTTACGAGATTTATGTAGTTCAAGGGGACCCGAACTCAGTATTTGGATTCATTGATTTAAGTATGAAGGGTTGCAACCAAATTATACGAAGCTGATGCTTTTTACAATTATATTAAATTTCCATCAAAATTGAAAAAAAAAAATTCAAGTTTTGATAATACACGATCTCATTTTCTCCTAGCTCCTAAATGTCTCAATCACAGAACTTAAATGTCTTAATATATTTTGAAAAAAAAGAAAAAAAAGTATAGGTGCCTAATGCGTCAGTGTATCAATCTACCTTATCATATTTAAATGTAAAAGCCAGTTAATAAGTAAACCTAATATACAGTATGATCCAAAAGTCTTGCACCGGCAAGAACAAATTGAGATAGAGACTTGAAATTTTGTGAGTGCCCCTAGCTCATAGAAAGCGACTTTCGGGACCCTCCAAAATTTTCGGGTGATCACCCTGAAAAGGGGCAAGAACTCAAGGAGTTTTGGGGGTGGAGGGGGACTTTTGGATCAGTTTGTATTGATAGTTCGAGTTTGTTTAATTGCAAATGTGTCTCTGATTTATAGTCTAAATACATTTTTGAAGAGTTTGAAGATATGTATGCTATTGAATCCCTTTTGTGCCTTACATCCTGTGATATAAATTTTAGAGAACAAAAGGTAGCCATTAATTTTGAAAATATTTTTTAAAAAAAAATGATTTAAAGTAATAGTGAAGGACATAAAAATGCCATGTGGTAAAATAAAATCTGACCAAAGTAAATCAGAAAGCATTTGATCTATCATTGACTTGAGACTGTGAACAAAATATAAAAGCACCGAGCCTACGTCCTAATTACTCTTTACTGATATACCGCCTAATTATGAAGAGGTATTCTATGATCTACTCCCAAATTTATCACCGAAATTGATTTTTTGTTTGTTTGCTCGACTCTTTCTTGTTTTGCTGAGACGAGAATAGGTTGTTATTTTTTCTTGGCGCAAAATCAATTAGTCAACGAAAAAAGTATTCGTTCCTGTGTGTGCATTATTAAAAAGAAAGTCTAAAGACTAGTTCACATCCGAACGACTGTTCCTCTCTAGATAAAGTAAATATCAAAGTACAAGGTAGCCTGATTTTAACATTCCTACCAAGAAGACTGATTTAATGGTATTCCTCCTCCTGTTCTCGTAACCTAACTAGTGTAATTCAAGGTTGTTTTTGAGATATTTTCCTTCAATTATCCATGAGGATGATTTTACTGATGTGGTTAAAATTTTGTCAACGTGGAAACTCATTCAGTAAAGAAAATGAAAAAACACATCCAACATTGAATGAAAAAAATAAGGAAATGAATGACTTTTCAACTTTTCTTACAAGTATTTATGGTGCAAGTACTTTCAAGATTATTTTCCAACCCTTAACTGAGTTAAAGTTACATTGCACACACGCTGGATTTCTTGATCATCTTAAAACTATCTCAAACTGGAAGTAATACCACCTCTACTTCTAATCTTACTGACCTCTTGTTAATTTTCGGTATCACTCCTCTTAAAACTTACAACCGATTTCTTTACCACTAAGAACTATTATTCATATTTTTTTGTATACAATTATGTATTGAATATGAGGAGTAGTAAGCAGTCTTGCAAACGGATTCAATAAATACATTCGTAACTTGCTCTTTTTCACTTTATTTTATTTTTTTAAAATCCAATATGACTTAAGTAAGTGATTTTATTATGATAAATTTACAAGTATATCTTATAATTTTTCCTCCCTAAGTAAAGTGCATTTTATTGTCTTCAAGCATTCTTCTATTTTTCTACTGTTAATTTTTTTACACTTTTAACAAAATTTTACGAAAGATCTAAAAAAGCTTCTACATTCCTAAAGATGGACATGATACTTTTTGCTTATTGTGAACCTTGTTAAGAATATTGAGGACTTCATGATTTGGATCCTTTGCCAACTTATTGCTTACTTTTCTCAAAAAAATGTATCTCTCTTTTGTAAATCTATTATCATTCTGACAGACAAATATGCATGAGCCTTTCCTCCTTTCCTAACTTGTTTTCTCGTTATTGTTTTTTCTTAATGTAAAAAAGGACACCTACTTACCTGAATTGTATACCTCTCACTGTTACAATTTTTCCATCATTTTCTCACGGTATAAACCAAATATTCCCCTACAAGGATATACTGTCAATGTATAAATAAAATTAAAAACACACTGCAAGAAAAAAGCCTGAAAATTCAGCAGCGTTTTTTTCGCATTGTGGCCTTGACTTTACTCATGTGTCAGGCTGCTTAATTAATGTTTGGTTTTTATACCTATTTATACACACATATATTTATATAGTCAGGTAGTTATTTACCCGAATCAAGTGTTGTATAATTTTTATCTCTCTCTTTTTCAAGGCAGAATGTATCCTCTCTCCTAGTTTACTTTGCTTCCCCTTTTATTTGTTGCATTAATTGTTACCCGCCCGAAATTGTTGTCTAAGGCTGTTGTCACAAAGACTATGCCACAATCCCCATCATGAGTACAATTTTTCATATTTCCTTGATATTTCCAAAAAAAATTTCGCTCTGTAGTGTAATTGAAAGACTAATGAAAGGTAAGACTTAACTTGACTCTTCTTGCTTGCATTTAAGAGGTATCCAGGTAGGTAGGTTCTATGTTTTGTTCACCTATTGTGCTCGCAATCATATTTACCTATATTTTTTTTCCTACACCTGTAATCATGTGAAATAAAAATTCTACTTCTTAAATTTTTTTTAGTTAAATCTTTAGTTTTGGAAGATTCCTGTTACAAAGAGATGGTGCAAATAAAATTTGACATAGATCATTCAAATCAAGTATATTAAGGTTCAAGTAATGATACAAAAATTAGATGGTTTTTTTGTAAATATTAAAATAGATACTGAGTATTAGCTTTATTAAAGTATTTATTACTATATTCGATGGTATCCAATTGTACCGTTGAACCCTGTATCAGGTGCTAATAATGTAATTTTCAGATTAATCATTTCAAACAGGTAAATCTGCTGCTTTTAAAGAGAGCATCATGTGAAATTCTTAACAACAATTTTTATGATCATTTACAGCAACAATGATAATTTCAAGATGAAAATGATAAAATGGTTCTTCATGTGAGTGAGAAATCTGCTCATGAAGTACCTAGATTAATTTGACGCAATCAGTCAAATTTGTCCATAGATGCTCCTCATCACTGTAAAATATTGTATAAAGAAATGAAAAATATTTTAACTGCAGTTTTGACTGATAGAGGGTTGTAGAGAAATAGGTACAGTTTATTTTAATGTGCATGTTTCCTTTTTTTAATTTTTATTTTTATCATCTGTTGTATTACCATTAAAATGTTTATAATTGTTTCAAATCATGTTGCCTACGTACCATTTTTATCTGTTTCAAAATTTATGAGAGAAATAATTTTTTCTAAGAAAAGCTTTGGAATCATGTTGTTAATTTTGTTTGTTTTGTAAATAATATTATGTCCTCTTTTTCTCCCTTTCTCTTTTGTTTGAGTTTGATCCGATAGATGTAGGCACTTGTTTTTATTATCAAGTAACGTCAATGAATACATGCTGCAACTTTGAGTTGTATGAATTGTCAACACAATTGTTTTTTCAATACGCATGACACCAAAATAACCATAAATAAATAAATTATTTCTTCAATTATTTCATTTGTTCAATTTTTTACCTCACTCCCTTATGCATCGCAGACATATTTCTTGTTGGGAAAACAACAGCTTTTACACAACTGGAAAGCTGAGGAAAGCTAAGATAAGAAAGTAAAAAGGAAAAAAAATTGCACATACCATCCTAAATATTCCTGCCCCCCCCCCCCCTCCCCCTTGTGAAATCAAAGGAAAAAGTTTTAATGAACAGGGAAAGCCTCATCTTTACAGAATAGTAGCTCAATCTAAGTTCAAAATATTTCTTGATTTCAGACACAATTGAGGCGCTTGCAGGACAAGGCGCGTAAGAGCAGTTTTTGCTATTTCGAGAAATGCATGTGAAGGGTTCGAAATTATATAGATCCTTATAGCAAGGAGAAAGTTCAAACTGACTATTTAATGCTGAAAAATTGGAATTAGAGAGCGCATTATGCATCGAGACTAGTATCACTTGAATTCATTAATAGCTCAGTTTTTTATAAAAATTGCACTTATATGCGCCTTGTTCTCCAAGCCCCTCAATTGTTCCCAAGGAGAGCCATCCTTTTACTGTTTTTGTTTACATGCATTTTTCTGCTCAAATAGTGCTTGTTAGGAGCGTTCAGAAACTATATAAAATTTTCATTCCCCCCCCCCCCCCCCCATTTGACTCTATTGGTTGGTTGGTTAGTTAATTTACGACGATCAACAACCAGGCTATTTACGTCGGGGACCCAGGAAACCTCAAATTTTTAAATTTAATTGCTTAAAGAGTTTTAAAATTTCGGTGACTACCTACTATTGGATCATCTGAGCTTAAAGGATGGATGTTTAAAGGGAGTGAATTTGGAATTTTGATGCGTGTAGCATACGTTTTTGAGCAAGAAACCAAAATATGGTCGATTGTAAGGGGGGAATTATGACGTAGAGAGCAGAATGGAACTGGAGATTTTGAAATTAAATGAGAATGAGGGAAAAAAGTATGGCCGATTCGAAGTCTTGCAATTTGGACTTCGCAGGTGCGGTGTTTGTTGAGTGAGGTGCTATCATACGGCTTTGGTCTTCTGATACAAATATAAATGATTCATGATATAAAAAAATGAGTAAAGCAACAAAGCGGCTCAGAAAATGACTTATAGTTGTGTCTTTTTTTCCATGATAAAGAAGCCCGCTGCCAGCGGCACCTGGTGAGAAGACGATGCAAACGCACGGTGGCGCGGAGATTGCCGCGCGGTCATTGACCTCTTCGGAGGGAGTATACTCAGTACTGTTTTTGACCGTTTTGACTCTTCGGATTCTCGGACTGTTGTGCGCACTCAGAGGCGGATCCAACTAATTGACAACACCGGATTCCTTCTATTTAAACCTATGTTAAATAATCGATTCTTGTCGAAGCACCTGGCCCCTCCAATAATCGATACATTTCCATAGATTTAAATGGAGGAATCCGGCGTTGCCAAACTACTGGATCCGCCAATGTGCGCACCTCCGCTCGCCTCCCCTCGCCTTGTGGCGCACAGATGATCGAGTCGATGGGAGAGGTCGGACAAACTTTGCAAACTTTCAACGCTTATAACTTCGTTTTTACAAGAGTTTGAGGTCTTAAAAATGACACCATTGGTTTTCTCGTAAAATTTTTTTATAGGAATCACCCCTCAAAATTTAAAATTTGACGGAATAAACATGTAAATTTGCAGTTTTAGTGAAAATATTCATGTCCGATCTCCCCCATTTATTCGGTTCATTATATGGCGCATAAAAGTTATCCTTATCAGGCAAAAAGTCTCTCAAACTCTCAGACACGAAATAATTTATCCCCCTCCCCTTTTCTGATCACTTAACTATGGTTTATTTCTTTCTCCTTCCTGCTGCGGGCTGATTGATAGACAAAGCTATGGACAAAGAGTAAAGGAGCTAATGGAGCGATCCTATTGGTTGAGATGTGTGGTTCTAATAGACTAGGGGAGAAAAATATTGCTTATCTGAAGGGTATCCCGTGGATTGCCGTTAGTTTCTCTATTACCTACCCTCTTTGTCCACTGCAACTACCAGAGGCGGACTTGCTCCTCGAAGCGGCCCAGAAAATCGCCAACAGACCGCCGCCAGCCCATCGCGGCACCGCGGTGGAATCCCCTCCCCCCCATAGTTTTTCGATTTGCGACATAGGCATACCTAGGTCATTTTGCAAATTTGCCGAAGTTAGGTTGGATTGTCAGAGTTCATTTTGGTGTGAATGTGATGCCAAGAATATATCTCCCTAGAAATTTTGCCACATTTGTGGTGAAAAAATATTTCCCCTTTTTCTCCCTGACAGTTAGCTAAGTTTGACGTTTTCTGGACAATAGAACGTAACAGCATTCCAACATGAAAAATTTCCACTCGAAAATTATGATTTCACCGGAAAACATACAGAATTGCGAAATCTCTACAGTCCTGTGATCCTAGGATTGAAAGCTCGTGATGTGCACTAATCGAAAATGGTGTACACCAGGGTAGGTTCGACACCAAGAAAATAAGACTTCAACGACTTGAGCGCGCACCGTAGTATACGCGCAATGCATGAAGTATCCTGCAGACTTGTAAGGCGCTTCTATGCGCCGCGCGGATCGTGCTGTATGCGTAATGCATGAAGTATTCTGCAGACTTGTAAGGCGCTACTATGCGCCGCGCGGATCGTGCTGTATGCGTAATGCATGAAGTATCCTGCAGACTTGTAAGGCGCTATACTATGCGCCGCGCGGATCGTGCTGTATGCGTAATGCATGAAGTATCTTGCGGTCTTGTAAGGCGCTATTATATGTTTTGCGTCGTGCGCGCCCGCGCCGCGCCGGCCGCACTGTGTTTGACGAGATTATTCAAACTTACGGCGTCGGCGGTTTTCAACTCATGATTTTGAAGTTTTTTTACAGTTTGTTGGAAGTATCGTCATTTCAAATGAATCGTGTTGTACGAAAACCGCCAATGTCCATCTTCCCAGTCTTGAGTTTTTTGAGTTGATAGTACTTTCCAGATTTAAATGCAACAATGAAATCGGTGTTTATACTTGATTTAGGGTTATACTCATCCCAAAATAAGTATAACCACCACTCTCATGATTGTATCAAATCTTAAGAAGTATTATCAATATGAAAAAATTGAATACTGAAAAAATGGACATCAGCTGTTCCCACACGACACGATTCAAATAATAAAATATTACGTCAAACCCAACTAATTTTCCTTTCTTTACGTACATATTTTTATAAATAATTCTAAATAGAGGCATGCAAATGAAACGACTTTTACGTGTAGGTTCCCTCGTAGCTCAGCGATGCGTTATGGCGTGATCATACTGACTACATTTTGCTATTCGAAACTATAATTTCTGGCTGATCTGTAAAAACACTTGTGTGCATAAGGAAAATCATGGTAAAAATGTTGTTCCTAAGCGAAACCAGATACATTTTTTCCTATGGTTTTCTTTGGTCTCCGACGGATAACTGTCAGTTTTACGGAAAATTTTTTCCCGAAAAGCATCAGTCGTTTGAGTTGTCAATACAAAAATTAAAAAATAATATTGAGAGGGGGAAAAATGAAAAGAAAAACTTAGTGTGCATGCTTCCAGGAGCATCAATGGACCGCCTTTATGAAGAATTCTACTATTATTTAGTTCTCCTTTTTAAGGCGCGAATCGCGCGCTCACTTTTCTTGTCGGGGAAAATCTTAATCCTGAAATAATAAACTGCAAAAGGCTTCCGGTAAAAGCGAAACAAAAGGTGAAATTTCGTTATTTATTCGTGTTTTATATCATTTTCTTTCAAACACACAACAGTTGTACTTAAATTCTGTCAAACACACAATAGCTGTACTTAAATTAGCTTCGTAGGTGACTAAAATAAGCACTATGAATAAATCAGCAGTTTCAAAAACTAAAATAATAAAAAAGTATAAAAACAATAGGTACTTTCTCGCATTAACAAGAATTTTAAAAATATATAAGAAAGACAAGATTCCTTCCTGCAGAATGTGATTGCATCGACTAAAAATACTGTAAATATGTGTTTCTACTAGTTCCAGGAAACGGATTTACTGCGATATCCTAGTGGATAGTGTTAAAAAACCTGGGCAAAAAAGAAAAGGCAATTGAGGAGCTTTCCGGGAAAAGGGCACATAGCAATAAATAATGTTTGAGAAAAATGCATTTCAAGTTTCCATTATTAAATTCTGGCCACTGATGGTACCTTTCATCGCAGCTTGGACTCCCGATTTTGAACGAAAGTCACCGTCAGTGGCCATAGAGTAATGATCAAAACTTCAAATGCATTTCTCTCAAACGCAATTTTTTGTTATGTGCCCTTTTTCCGGAAAGCTCCTCAATGGACCACTAGACAAGGTACGAATTTTAGCATTCTGATACATGTTTCTTAGCCAAAATTTTACGTAAAACACGATACGCACAACGAAAATGACCGAAATCAACTCCTTACGAAGATATTTAATGATTCTTGATGCGTGAATTCAAACCACCCGCTCAAGAAAACTCAATGCTCTACGCAATTCACATCGCGCGCTAAACGTTATCATGACAGTCTCCGCGATATAAAAATCTGGCAACCTCAATCTTGACGCTTTGGCTCAGCTATAGCAAATTGCTTTTAGTTTGAACAACACATGGTGGGAAATGAACAGTGCTCGATTGAGAGGCTTGCTGAAACTGTTGTAGTGCGCGATTTGATTCACGTAGAGCTTTGAGTTTCTTGTGAGCGGGCAGTTCAATATCCGCGTAACCAATGTGAAATAAAAAGAATAAAAAGGTTAATATGTTTGTCAGGAGTTGGTTTCAGTAATTTTCGTTGTGCGAATCGTGTTCTACGTGAAATTCTGGTTAATAAACATGTATCAGAATGCCTGAATTCGTGCCTTGTCTAGTGGTCCATTGAAGGCAATCTCTTATGAAGAGAGTGGAAAATACAACGAATCGTGAAGCACAGGAATAATCGGGAGCGTTTGTTAAGACACAAAAATTTCACAAAGAAAGATTGACACCCCCCCCCCCCCCCATAACTCATCTCTTATTTTTCATGCCCACTTAGAAAGGTACTTTTACTCATTCCGATTCTTCGTTGAAAATCCAGTCAACACACGGGTGTTAAAAAAAATTGACAGAAATATATCAAACATTACTAATTCTAAAATTAAAACCTAGTATTTTTATTTCTACAAAAAAAAAAAAAAACAATATTTTCAAACTGAACGACACATTTTTACCGTGATATTTTCTGTGGCCGACGATTCCAGATTTTTAAGGTGAGATCGAGTCTGTAGTGACGCTTCATCTATATCCGTTAGGTGAGGTTAGGTTAGGTCTACATTTTCTCGTCGATTGGGAGGAAGATCCTTTCCTTGGTGAAGCCTCTCTCGATCTCCTCGAAGGTTTTCTTGTGCGTCTCGACGAGGCAGGAGCGGGCGAAAAGCGCGAATCCTAGCGCGCAGGTCCCGAAGAAGCACAGGAGGCTCTGGAGGTCCATGCCTGTCAACAGGTAGTTGTTGAGCCGGCTCTCGAACGCGAAGAGTCCCAGATAGAGGGTGCTGAAGCTTAGGCCGCAAAGTATACCCCGATGACGCAACGGGAAGACCTGGGAATCACGAGAACATTATGAAATGGGTCAAAGGAGAAGAATTCGGTTATGACGAACAGAGTGCTTATTACTGGGCCCCTCATAACATTATTTGAAATCATGTGTTTATGAAAGTGAATTTGAATTATATCCTTATCACCTAGCATCTTCCCTCTAGTAGAGGGGGGGAGAGATTGTGTCCTAGAAACCTCCCTCCCCCTCGGACGCCTTTACGATAGCATTTACTTAAGGGGCGTTAAATGAAGTTTAACCTAGGAGCGCTAAAAATGTGAATCCGTCCTGGCGGATGGATTGTTGAATCGTTATCGAATGATGATGAGCGATAAACCCCTATCTTGGCAATACTATTTATCGATCAAGGTCATTCGATAACGATTCAACAATCCACCCGCTGGCAAGGAATTTCGCTCGTAGAAAGTGACGCTTGCTCCATCTATGAAATTGTATTTCAATCAACTTGTTGGTAAGAGCAGCATAAAATTGCTTTGAAGACAACTCAATATGTCCACATTTCACCGGGAGATCCTTCGAGTTCTCCTTTCAGAAGTCTCTCCGAATCCCCAATCGGTCCGCCAGACCTCCCTGCTCATCAGATGCCTTTCTGTGCCCCCCCCCCCCCCCCCAGACCCTCGTGATAAGGTGCCCTTCTGAATCTTCCCACCACAAAAAGACCCCAAGGGTTCCTAAATGCATCGATATTTGCTTACCCCCGCCCCCGCTATAGGTTCACATAAACGCTGGTACTGCCGTGCTAAGGAAAAACGCCGTATGAGCCTTCAGGCGTTGCCAAATTTCCTCTGACCAATCACTAGTTTTCAGGAAAATTTTTGAATATTTTTCTGCCAATTTCTCAGATAATTTTGTTTGCAGTTTGATCTAAAGTGTCTGAAAATTTCAAGGAAAAATATTCATAATTTTCCTCAAAAAGAAAAATTTTATCGAAGGAAATTTGGCAACTCTCGAATGCTCATACGGCGTTCTTCCTCAGCACGGCAGGGTGCGTTTAGAGTATTCATGCATCTTTTCCAGTACTATTTCTACCGTGTTAGAAGAGTATGTTTCTCACGCAGTTGTCACACCTGTGTGACCATTTTTTTTACGTTAGATGATGACTAGCCTTTTCTGGCAATATACTGTATTTGATACACCGTTATTTGCGGTCCTTTTTTTTCTTTCATGCTCTCTATTTTTCTACGATGATCGAAGAATAAATAGTTTTTCTTCAGCTCAAGCCGGTTGTGCTATTTTTCATTTTCATCACCATATCAACACGTGCCACGGTCCTATACGAGGACTCAAATTAATGCCACTGAAAAAAATGGAATGGAGTTTTAGCACCTAGGATGTCAGAAATGTGTCTGGTGACCTTACGATGCTTCCTTGATTGTCCACGCAGTTGAATTAGCATTCTTAGGATGTAAAGTTAACTTCGAGGGCAGTAAAGGCAGCATATTGGGATCACCAGACACATTTTTTACATTCTAGGTGCTAAAAGAGCATATTACTTTTTTTATATAGTGTGGGAGCATACCTCGAACATAAGGATCCAGGGTAGAGTGTAGATCCCCATGACGGCGGAGAAGATGTACAAGGTGAAGAAGAAGACCGGAACCAGCATGTCCTTATCGGGCGTGGGGTCGAGGAGGTCGTGCGGGGCGACGAAGAGGTGGGCGTGGAGGAAGAGACCTAGGAGAGCCGCAGAAGAGCCGATGCCGGAGAGGCCGGCCACGGTCCTCCGAGGGAGGTTGGCGTGGAAGACGAGGGCCGCCGACGTGGCCACCAGCAGCAGGAAGTCCGTCCCGGTGTACGAGCTGAACCAGTAGATGTTGGTCCGGTACTGGTTCACCAGGTACGGCGCGTAGAAGATCAGGATGTAGAACCCGCACAGGTGTTGGAACAACGCCAGACCTGCAATGTAGAGTACTTTTGATTAAAGCCCTGCATAGACGATCAAATGGACGTATTTCTACCAAACAGACCTATGTGGAGGTGAGAAATATGGGGTGTGCTCTAGAAAGCTGCATAAGAAGCAATGTAAAAGTGGGTGTGATTCCTTTTGAAGAATTGGAAAAGCGGGATTTTACATTCTATCAAACAGACCTATGTGCCAACTGAATGCGGAACCCATGAGCCGCGGGCATGGCAAGAGGGCGTTGTGGACAGGGCTCATGAGTTAAAGTGCCCCGACGACGATGTCCCCGCTGCCGCGCCCTCGAGCTTACCCTCGTTCGTTGCCACTGACGTCACTGGCGCTTTATCATTCTCATTCACTCCTACGGCCAGAGAACTAACGAGCACACCCCATATTTCTCACCTTCACATAGGTCTGTTTGGTAGAAATACGTCCAAATTCTGAACCAATTCCGATCAAAGTAGACATGCTGATGACTGGTGGTCACCATCTACCATCAAATTTTGACGGGCCGCACTCTTTTGTTCAAACTAATTGTAAGATCAGAACGGAGTGCCACCATTCATCATTTCCTGCCACAGGAAACATTTCTGCCAAGTTTTCATTTTAAAATGAAGCAAATTAATGAGTTTAAGACTGACGACTCCCGACACTTTGATGCTACTTCGATCGGAATTGGTTCGGGAATTCGATCGTGTATCGAGGCCTATAGAGGAAAGACACTGTTGGATCCATATCTTGTGTCACACTATCAAAAAACTCCATCAAAATGTCAAGATCAAATGCTATGATTGGGCCAAAGCCTGTGTCGCACTATCAAAATACTCCATCAAAATGTCGAGGTCAAGTGCTGTGATTGGTGCAAGTAGTCGAATAAGCCAATCACAACACCTGACCTTAATATTTTAATGATTAGTTTTGACAATGTGGCACAGGTTCAAGTCATCGAATAAGTCAGTCACAACACCTGATCTTGACATTTTGATGGCTAACTTTGATAGTGTGACACAGGCACATGGGCGTAGCTCTTGAGGGGCCAGGGTAAACCCAGGGGGCCAGGGCCGGATTTACCTACTTGCCGCCCATGGGCCGCCTGTATTTTGCCGCCCCCTTCTCGTTCGTTTTGAAATACCAATAAAAACCATCAAGTAAACGTGCCAGCGGGGGAGGGATGCATAAGACTCGTTTACTCGTGTTGGGCATATTTTTTGGGAGAGCCCTGTTAACACTACTAGCAAAAGTTCACGGAACTTTGCGCGAAAGTTAAGTTCCGTAAACCTATCTCTGTGTGGACAAGGCCTTCCATTCATAAGAAATGAACGAACAAATGATGAAAGAACAAACACAAATGTAGTTTAATGATTTTAACTTCCGCCGCCGCGCCGCGCAGACTGCACTGTGTTTGGCACAATGCGTGAAGTATTCCGACAGTCTTGTAGGCGATATGCGTTTCACGCCGACCGCTGCTGAACGCACTGTATTTGACGCAATGCGTGAAGTATTCATGCATTCTTGTAGGCGCTATCCGTTTCACGCTGACCGCAGTGACCGCACTGTGTTTGATGCAATGCTTGAAGTATTCGTGCAGTCTTGTAGGCGCTAATATGAGTTACATGCCGACCGCCGCGCCGAGGGCTTCTCCTTTTCATCCCAAGTCCTCGTCATCATTTCTTTCTAAGTCGCGCCGTTCCAGGCCAAATTGCGTGTTTGGTTTCTCTCTTAACTCGATTGATGAAAGTTGCTGTCTCTTGTATCACTAAAAGACGACAAAATTAGAAATTACTTTACTCTCAGGAAATGAGAGATTTTGTCGCCTTTTCTCGTTTGTAATTTTTTTTTCAAAATTCGATTTTTTTAAAAAATTGCAAAAGTTGCCGCCCCCTTGATTTGCCGCCATGGGCCGCTGGGCCGCGGCCCATGTGGCCACCCCCTTAATCCGGCCCTGGTCGGGGCGCCGGGATACTGTGGCATCAGAGACAAGAGACCCTCCACTGGTATTTTGACAACGGTGGCAGCTGGTAGTCTCGGGACTTTAACATTCAGCTGTTGACCTACCTACCAGGTCGATGGTGAACAACGTGTTCGGAGTTTCGTTTTGCAAACCAACCGAAGTTTGGGAAACTTGTTTGCTCAGGACGTCATCCGAAGCTCATCATGGTATGTAAGATGACTGTTGCGCCCGGAACGGACGGTATGTCGTCTATTAAGCCCGTAAGCTTGTTTTTCAGTGTGAGGGTTTGAACTCACCGAGGAGCATAGCGAAGGGTTTCCAGACCCTTTTATCGGTGAGCATCTCAAGGGTGGTGTCGGAGCGCTGGTTGGCAGCCATGGAGGTCTCCTGGAGTTTGCGGAGGTCGACGTCCACATCTACGGAGGTCTCCTTGAGCCACTTGAGGCTCTCGATGGCCGCGTCGGGTCTGTTGCGCATGACCAGCCACTCGGGAGCCTCGTGGAGGAAGAGACTGAGCAAGAACCCGATGCCCGAGAAGCAGCAGAGGCTCTTCCAGGCCGTGTCTTCGGCTCCACGCAGCTCGATCACGTCCACGGTGAACATCCCCAGGGACAGGGCCACAGGGACCAGACCCAGGAAGAAGCTCCGGTACGCCACCGGGCACAGCTCCGCGATGTAGATCGGGGCAGGGATGCTGCAACCTGCAAAGAATAGCCACGCTCAGAAAAATGTTCCGTTTTATTTCCTGCAGCCTGATTGTTGAAATTTTCTGTTTGTCGGATAGACATAGATGACATCGGTTGAAAGGAGCGTGATTGGTCGGCTATGTCTTATCGCTGTTTTATCGTGCCTTTGTCAGGTAGAATGGGACGACATAGGTGCCGTTAGCTTGTCGTGAGTTCTACCCGACATAGCACGACAAAGCAGTGATAAGACATAGCCGACCAGTCTCCGCCTTTTAACCTATGTCATCTATGTCTGCCCGACAAACACAAAATGTCAAACAATCAGGCTGCCGCTGAAGAATTCCGGTTGAGTCGACTGGGGTTTCATTTAGAATTGATCACTTGCGCTACCCTGGTAAAAATTGGCGATATGAGCTGCGTTTCAGAATACCATAGGAGTTCTTAGAGCCTGCTAAAGAAGGCTACAGAAAATCATATAGCTGGCTGTAGAATGCGGAGAAAATCATACGGCCGGGCTATACGAAGCAATAAACAAGCTGCTGGTTCCAACACTACTGTGTTGGAGAGCTCGCCTTTGGGAAACTATTAACAACTATTAATGCTTTTTTCTAAAATTGTATACGTATTAAATGAATCTTTACCCAATTATCAGAGGTTACATGCCGATGCAAAATGTTATGACGTAATTTCATAAGTCAAATTTTTCACATTTCAATAAATAAAGAGAAATAAAGAGAGAGAAATGGAATTATCTTTTATGAATGTGATTTTGCGGCAAATGTTGCAATGGCTATTTTTGCCATCGCATTTTTGTTTCTGGCTTTCATCGTTGATAAGCTTTTTCTTAACTTGTCAACAATGTAATGAAACCATATGATTTAATTTTAATTTTTTTTTTTTTTAAATCAAGTCGCCAACTTGAATTAAGGTTATACTTTGTTAAGCTGGCAGTCTGAAATTCTGAATTTTTATCGGCACAGAGTTCAAAGAAACTATAATTGAGCACGGTTCGGAGGAACGTTTCTGCCATAATTCTTACACAATACTTATGGTATACACTAAGAGCGGAAAAGGAACTCACTTGAATTTTAGCGTGGAGCTCGAAAGACCACTTCAAGTCTTTGTATGCGAGTGGCTCAATGGAGCACATCACGCCTTTGTATGTATGCGGTGGCTCAATGGAGCACCTCGCGCACTATAAATAGCACGGAGCTCGAAAGAGCACTTCATGCATCTGTATTTTAAGGTTAAAACGAACTCTAAAGAAACTCAATGCGAGGCTCAAACGAACTCTCAAGCATTCTTAATGCGAGGCTCAAACGAACTCCCAAGCATTCTTAATGCGAGGGGCTCAAACGAATCCTAAAGCATTCTTAATATGAGGTTTAAACAAACTCAGAAAGGATCCCAATGCGAGTCTCAACCGAGCTCTCAAGCATGCAATTATTTTGAGGTTAATTAACCTTCTATGGTACCAATAACGGCAATCTTAAGGATTATCCATTAATTATGCGCAAATCTCAATCTTAGTCTTAGTAACTTAAAATTAATTGAACAAATTATTAAATCACGTCGAGGTCACCATGTTTTTTATTTTAAGAAATAATAACAATTGCAAGTACAACTGCACACAAAAACTGCATTGAAAAGATAAGAGGATGATAACATACAATTAGGTAATTTGCTATAAAACCATAGCAACATGCTATGATATACTCGGCCACTGGAAAGTGCTGCTCTCTAGTGTAGCAAACGAGGAACAATTAATCCTCAGTTGAATGAGGGAACGGAAATGTTCGACGGAGGAAAACTGTAACCCGCGAAAATTCAACTTTTAGACCTTGAAATCAATGGGATTTTGGCCGTTCCTCCGACGGCAACGAGAACCATCCATTTGTCGCCACGGACACTACCAATGCTAAAAGAAATCGATCGCAAAGAGCTCTCCCGAGTGGGCGAGCTCAAAAAATATGCAGTCGGGCTGTAGTTCCTATCGCCGGGCTTTACACTTTATCGCCTGGCTGTTGCTTTTTCACCATCGATTATAAACGGCTATAAGAAATTGTGTAGAAATTCGTGTGCTATGGAAATCATTAAGTTTGATACGGAGCCACCTTAATATTTACAAAACACACATTATATTTTCCTTTAATACATATTTTTTTTCATCAATTAAAATGAGAATAATCCATACAGGATGTGCAAACATCTCAAAATCATGAGTTGAATAACGCTGACTCCGCCAGATTAAATATTAGAGCCTAACACAAAGCGGAGCGGCGACGCACTGGCGCCTACAAACCTAACAGGGATACTTCATGCATTGCGCAACGCGTGAAGTATCCCTGTTAGGTTTGTAGGCGCCAATGCGTGTTTTGCGCTGACCGCCCGCCCGCCGCCATGCGGCTGCGCCTGAAGCAGCTATTTCACACCAGAGGTACACACAGTATCATACGAAACTGAAGGCGCTCTAATGTATTAGGACTGGCAGGCATCCATCAAAAGCACGGAGCTTTCCTCGCAAAATGAATCAAGATACTGCGGCCCAAAAAGAGAGCAGTATTCCAAAAACTCACTAAGTCCTAGCATCCATAATTAGTAACTTTTAGCTTACACTTTATCGCCTGGCTGTTGCTTAGTCGCCATCGGCTATAAAAGGCTATAAGAAATTGTGTAGCCGGCTACAGACGCTATTGGAAATCTTACAGCCGGCTTTAGGTCTATAGTATTTTAGAACACAGATTCTACTGCCAATTTTTACCAGGGTAGTCACATAATGCGTTTTAATCGTTTAAGCTTATTCATGGTCACTAAATTCTACCCTCGGATTATTTCAATGCAGAAGTAGGGGGGAGGGGATGGTACTTACCGAGAGCTGCACCGAGAATGAAGGTGCCGAGGATGGAAAAATCATACTCTTGGGCGTAGACAAGGAACCCGAATCCGATTCCTGACAACATAAAAAACAGCTGCATCGCTCCAACCCTCCCATGTTCGTCGGCAAACGAACCGCATACCCAGCAGAAGAAAACCGTTGCAATTACAGGAACTTTCACTACAAGTTACAAACATTTTAAATTTTTAAGCATTCGTTCTTATTTGACTACGTCTACATTGAAAAAAAAGTTCTGTTCACAGGGCTCCTGCACTTTCTTCGTTACAGCTACAGAAGTTTCCGTTATGAGGACAAAGCACTCTGTGCTCACAACCGAAGTTCTGTAAGTAGGTATAGCACAAAGAAAGTGCAGGATGCTGTGTGAACTGAAGGTTCTGTCATCAGCACCGACTATTTTTGTCGTGTACCGAGTTATTTTTTGTGGTTTAATGATGAACGTTGAAAAGTAAGAGGTTAGAGAGTCAAAAGCAAATGAACCAGTTTCAAAAAAAAACATGAAAATTTCCAAATGAATTTCCACCCAAAAATTTTAAAAAGTTAACAATGAATGCAAACATGTCATCTTTTCTACGGATTTGAGTGTTTTTTTAGAGATCTGGAAACCATTCCGGGTGACACGAAAAAAGAATAATACCTACCTAGATAAAGAAATCTAAAACAAGCGGGAACTCTTAATTTGAACGCACTACACAACTGTGCTAGAATTCTACAGGCAAGTTGAAATCAAAAACGCTTCCTGTCGGACGGGCGGTTAAAAACTCACCTATGTCACGAATATACTCGTACAAAATATCGCCGAAGGTCTTTGGGTCATGATGATTTTTGAGCCGATTGTACGGATCGTCTTCATCCCGAGGGTCCTCAGAGCGACCGAGAATGCAGCCAGCCAGAAAAACGATCAGTAAGGCCACACATATCAGCTGAAAATATCAGGTGCTATTAGTTAAATAGTGGCCGTGCCGTCAGCCAAAGGGAAACAATGAAACTTTTCGAATCAGAAACCAACGCCTCTTAAGTTTCTAATTTTTAAGAGCTGTGGCTGCAGTGTAGGCCTGCGAGCTGATTTTTGGAATTGATAGACAAAGCTATAGACAAAGACGACATAAGGAGTATGGAGCGATCTTATTGGTTGAAATAGGTGGTTCGCATAACCTAAGGGAGAAAATGATGGACTAACTAAAGGGTGTCTCATGGGTTGCCGTTAGTTAGTCTTACCTACCTCCTTTGACCGTTGCTTCCCCGCTTCTACCAATAGGATCTCACCATAACCCTTTTGTCTTTTTTGTCTATCGCTTTTCCTATAAAGTTCAACAAGCAGGCTGCAGGTCCCATTGGCTGTTCAAAGTGCAGTTGCATAAATGCTGTGATTTAACACGATGCAACTTTATTAATTACAATAATTGTATTATATAGATTTGCTTCATGAGTTTTTGAAGGCGGTTTTAAATCATTTAAGAAAACGCTTTCGTAGTTTCGTTCGACATCGTTATTTCTCCTCCTATATTGTTTTAAATAAATGTGCAAGAGAGTCGAATCGTATAGATTCTTTCTCGTTTATTTCTTTTGAGTTCTGGGAAAGTGACGTTTTCGGTACAAAAATTAAGTGGGAGAAGAAGAGACAGCAAAGCGCCGCTGTAAAAGCGACGTCTATGCAGGACCGGATTCACCTACTTGCCGCCCATGGGCCGCCTGAAGTTTGCCGCTCCCTTCTCATTCGTTTTGAAACATCAATAAAAACCATCAAGTGAACGTGTCGGAGGGGGAGGGGTGCGTACGACGCGTTTACCTACTCGTGTTGGATACATTTTTTGCAAAAGCCCTGTCAACACTACCAGCGAAATTTTACGGAACTTGCGCGAAAGTTATGTTCCGTAAACCTATCTCTATGTAGACAAGGTCCTCCATTTATATGAAATGAACCAAAAAATTATGAAAGAACAAACATATAATGTGGTTTAATAAGTTTAACTTCCGCCGCTGCGCCGCGCTGAACGCACTGTGCGTGACGCAATGCGTGAAGTATTCATGCAGTCTTGTAGGCGCTATGCGTTTCACGCCAACCGCTCCTGACCGCACTGATGTGTTTGGCGCAATGGGTGAAGTATTCATGCAGTCTTGTAGGCGCTAATATGTGTTACATGCCGACCGCCGCGCCGAGGGCTTGTCTTTTGTCGATCGGTTCTCGTCGATCGATTCATTTCGATCGAATAGACACCGTTTTTTTTTAAATAATTTGTCGATCGATTCATGTTTTTAGTTTTTGATCAATTTATGTCGATTGAATCCATACCTTTCAACTCTGTATCCGGCCTCTGACAATATGTATAAGCCTCTTCTATTTACACGTAAGAGAGTAAAAACAATTATTTATACTCTTAAACTTTGGGAAATCTGAGTTTTCCTCGCGCATATTTTGAATACATAATTGTTGGCGAAATAGAGGACATTGTGCATCTACTTTTTATCCTAACTGATAAATTTAAAAAAAAATCAAATTATGCTTTGGAATAAATTCATTTCTTTCACCTTAGAGTTCGAAAAGGAAGGTCTTCAATATTTTTTACGACGTATAAACAATTGAATGCTGCTTAACCCTTCGATAAATTTTTCCTTTAAATTCAAAAATACTTAAGATTTAATTACGAAAAACTTTCTAAAAAAAAAAATTGGGAGAAATATATGCACAAGTTCTCCAGAAAACAGCAGTGATGCAGAGCGGCTTAGTTTTCGCTATTTCACGAGAGTACTTGTCACGATACTTTTTTTCTCCTTTCCTGCGCGATGACTCATCCTGGATTTTACAAAAAAGCACTGTTTTCCATTAACTTTTGTTTTCATCTGGGGCACTGACATTACAGACAGCGCAAAAAACGTTATGATTCGATGGAAATCATGGTGCTAGGCCGAGAGTAAGAAAGTTTCTGCGTATTTGGTATTGCGTTCTGAAAATGTCTCTTATGTAAAATTGCGACAAGTTCAGAGAGAACTCCCGGGAAAACTAAAAACTCTCTATGCCATGACGCTATATATGGTCTATTTGCGTAGATAAGGTTGCCAAATTCAGCTCAAATTCGCGTACTTTGTCTTAGTAATGGTATGAAATTACCGAGTTTTGGCAACAGTCGTCCGGAACACCTGTTAAAATTCAATAGGCAGAATTAGAACCTAACTGACATGACGGTCCTCTCTGAAGCCGAGTTTATTCGCTTCTCTTCCTACCAAAGTCTACTAGCTAAAAGGATTGATGAGATATGAGGGGCTTGGAGGACAAGGCGCATAAGTGTGGATTTTGCTATTTCGAGAAATGGATGTTTGAAGTTTCGAAATTACATGGATCTTCATAGCAGAAAGAAAGTTCGAACTAACTTTTTTTATGCTTAAAAATTGGAATTTGAGAGCGAATTTTTCACAGATTATGCATCAAGACTAGTTTCAGACTAGTTGAAATCGTATAAATATCTCGATTTTTTCAAAAACTACACTTATGCGCCTTGTCTTCTAAGCCTCTTATATATTCTTTTTATTGAAGAGTATACATGGAATTACTCCAGTATGAAAGGGTAGTTGAAAATGATAAAAATAATCCGGAAAATTTTGAATGATCCCATTAATTTTTAAAATACGTAGATCTAATTTTTTTTTAGAAAGAAGATTCCGCTGTAAGGTATTGCTCTCAAGCTTTATCATCGATGCATTTCTTTTCCCTCTCCTTTCCGAAAATAAGGGGAAAAGGACCACGCGCCGAACCACTCCCGCCGCATGTAAATCTAACAAAAGTCGATTAAGTTATAACTTGCTGAGGGCCCAAGGCCTCAGACGAATCGTGACCAAATACATGCATAGGTAAGTATACATGCTACCAGTGGCGCGGCGTGCTATGCGATATATCCATCAATCTGTCATTTAAACCTATGAAAAAGGATCGATAGACAGAGTGCTCGCAACAAACACCTCAATAATCGATCCTTTACCACAGCTTTAAATGGGGAAATATTGCTAATCGATCGTTCACGCCTCGCCACTGAATGCTACTCAAATAATAAAATGAACTAAAAAGTCACGTGGAGAAAAAAGATTCGTTGAATTCGTTGAATTGATGCTGATGATTGGATTCAAGGTCTTACCTACATTTCTAGTTGTACTTACTATGTTACTTCTGTGGTAACAATTTTTTCGGTTCCGGTAACGATGTTGACGGAGGCGGCATGGATTTTCGCTTCCAGGACTTTATGTCCACCTACCTTTCTTCCATTAAATAAATGTCCATCGCTATTTATGTCCACTAAACGTTAAGTCCAGTCTTTATTAAGTCCACATGATTTGATGTCCAACCATGAATATGTCCAAAATTGTCCAAATTGTGGACATGTTATGTCCACATTTTTTTCCTCTCATTTAAATGACAGGTACCACCTCAAAAATAAATGCATACTACTACTACCTTCATTCTTAAAAACACTTCATTCATGAATCAAGTCATGAAAGAGAACAGACTCTAAGAGCAGATAAAAACATATGTTCATGTGTAAACTGTACGGATATGATAAGATGAAAACCAAAGCGGGAGCCTAGGAAACGCTCCAATGCCAAATTAAACATTTTTCAGTAACAGATGCAGTCAAAATTGAAAGTCCTCTTTAACTAGTTATTTCGTGCGCCTCCAATCTTGTAGGATACTGTGCAACGCCTCTGACGCGAAATAGTTGCTTAAAGCGTTGCGGCGCGGCAGGCAACCAGCGTGACACGCGCATAGGCGCCTACAAACCTAACGGGATACTTCACGCGTTGCGCAATGCGTGAAGTATCCCGTTAGGTTTGTAGGCGCCAGTGCGCGTTCTGCGCTGCTAACACGCCGCTCCGCTCTGTGTTAGAGTCTAATATTTAAACTCGCGGAGTCAGCGTTTTTGAACTCATGATTTCGAAATGTTTGCACTCTCTGCATTGATTATTCCCTTTTAAACTGATGAAAAAGAAATATGTACTACTGGAAAATATAATGTGTTTTTTGTAAATATAATAGTGGTTCCGTGTCAAATTTAATGATTTCCAAAGCATTCAAATTTATTCTTTTATGTTTTGGGCTTTTACTGTGCTGCAGCGTGGTGCAAGCGCAACTAAACGCTCAAAATTGGACGTATTTGACTCAAGGAGGTCGATGTACAAATAAGTTAAAAACAAAAAATTGCGTGCTTCTCAGTTTTTTTCCTCTTTTATTAATTTTTGTATAGTTTCTTTCATCACAACTACGGCTCATTGAGATTCATATCGATGCCATTGCTTGGAAAAGGTTTTACAAATATTTACCACGTTTTAAAAATGTAAATATTTTTAAAATGAAGTAATCAATTTCATTAAACAAAAGAATGTACATTTAAGGCATATTTTACATCGGAAATTTCAAGGATAGAAATGAAACCAAGTATTTATCAAAGACAATTTGAAAATATGTATCAAAAGAAGAAATTAACATTTCATTTAAAATATGAGTTACAATAACAACACCTCATTCTCTCTTAATTTTGTCATTTCGATATTGTCAATATAATTTTACACGCGGACTAAAATATGACGCTTCAATTTGATTTTAGTGGACTTTACATTGGTTGACTTAACTTAGTGGACGTTTAAGTAATGGACTTAACAATAGTGTGGGCTTTAGAACTGTGGAGGTACAAACATTGTGGGCGAAAAGTCTGTGGACGTAAAAAAAGTGGGCATAAAGTCCGTGTACCGGATTTTCAAGTATAAACCATTTGCCGAGCGTTACTACCAAGTGCCAACGGACACAATAGTTAGTAAAATTGCGGGAATAACGATAAGTAATAGAATACATCAAGGAAGTATGAAAATTAAAAGCTAGTCAAGTTCGTTAGACCTTGTAAGGCATTCGATGAATCTTATAATCGTTTGCATTGGCTATCAAATTCATCTAGCAATTAAAACTGATAAACACTGTTGCCGGATGTATATACATTTTTGCTCCTAGGACATCGATGGATTCAGCCCCTGGTAAAAATTGGCGATAGGAGCTGCGTTTCAAAATACCATAGGAGTTCTTATAGCCGACTAAAGAAGGCTATTGAAAATCATATAGCTGGCTGTAGAAATCGGAGCAAATCATACAGCCGGGCTATACGAAGATGTAAAAAAGTATACAGTCGGGCTATAGTTCCTATCGCCGGGCTTTACACTTTATCGCCATTGGCTATAAAAGGCTATAGGAAATTGTGTAGAAATTCGTGTGCTTTGGAAATCATTAAGTTTGATACGGAACTACCTTAATATTTACAAAACACACATTATATTTTCCTTTAAAACATATTTTTTTTTATCAGTTAAAATGAGAATAATCCATTCAGAGTGTGCAAACATTTCAAAATCATGAGTTGAAAAACACTGACTCCGCGAGATTAAATATTAGAGCCTAACACAAACGGAGCGGCGACGCACTGGCGCCTACAAACCTAACAGGGATACTTCACGCATTACGCAAACGCGCATCGACGCCTACAAACCTAACAGGGATACTTCACGCATTGCGCAAACGTGCATTGACGCCTACAAACCTAACAGGGATACTTCACGCATTGCGCAATGCGTGAAGTATCCCTGTTAGGTTTGTAGGCGCCAATGCGCGTTTCGGGCTCTCTGCCCGCCTCGCCTCGCCGCAGCGTGCCACGGCGTCTGAAGCAACTATTTCACACCAGAGGTATTACACAGTATCATAAGAAATTGAAGGCGCTCCAACATATTAAGAATGACAAACATCCTTCAAAAGTACGGAGCTTTCCTCGCAAAATAAATCAAGATACTACGGCACAAAAAGAGAGCGGTAGTCCAAAAACTAACTAAGTCCTAGTATCCGTGATTTGGTAACGTTTAGCATGAACTTTATCGTCTGGCTGTTGCTTAGTCGCCATCGGCTATGAACGGCTATAAGAAATTGTATAGCCGGCTACAGAAGCTATTGGAAATCTTACAGCCGGCTTTAGGTCTATAGTATTTTGGAACACACATTCTACTGCCAATTTTTACCAGGGGCTGTCAGGGGTGCGCCCGAAAGCAACCAAGTGTAGGGATTAAAGCGTTTGTCAGATATTGCGCAACTATTTACAATTGATGGGATAGAAAAAAAATTTAAAAAAAGATAAAACAGGGTTGCATCTTTCAATTGACAACACTGGTAATCATATCTCAAAATTTCCTTGGCTGAGGGGCTATAATTGAATAGATTTCATCGTAGCGATCAAGCGATCAAGCATCTCTGTTCCAACAATAGTGTCTGCGTCCACGACAATTGAACCTTGAAAACCGCATTGAACAGAATGTGCGCGTGCAATGGCGATTTCTCCAAGACACTTGAAAAATATTACTTCCCTGTAGAAATATGGGGTGGCTTTACTATTTTCATGATATTTATTTATATGTAATTCAATTTGTCTTAGAGATATGATGAATAGAAAAATAGGGCAGACAACAGACATCAAAAACGTCGGATTGGAGTTCAAAATAATAATTCATCATTGTTGAGTGAGATTTATAGACATAACATGATGCACATCGAAGCACAGGGTGTCTCTTTGAAGTTTTCTTCCAGTAGATAACTATAAGTATGGGCAGATGATTGCTGCACGGAGATTTATTTCTAGCCTACCTCAGAAATTGAAGGAGACCAACAATATAATATACAATGTGTAACCTCCGTCACCTCTGCTTCTTTTAAATTTTCAGTCCGAAAACGCTACGATATTGTTGCTGCACGAAGAATGTCTCGTGGCCTACCTTGAAAATTGAAGGCGACGTATAGCAACGTGCGTCACCTCCATACACCCATTGGTGTCAATTCTGGTTCTTCTTAATTTTGTGCTGATGCCACAGCTCATAGAAATGGTAAAATTCATAGGTATCCGTGTTCAATACAATTTTTCACGCACATTGAACACTTTGAAAATCCTAGTATCTATATTCTTTGGCAGGCGAGCGAGATTAGCTCTTGAAATAATGAGCATACGACGCGAAAATGGCTGTATTCGAATGGTTCATCTCTTAAATGGTTGACGTAATCGTTTTTGTTTTGACTATTCAGCCTCCTGGACATAGGTCGTTTCGATTGATACCTGAAGGATGCTCTTGAATACATTCTTGTATTTTTCGAAGAGAAACAAGTCAATTATAAAGCTTGAAAATTCTGAGGAATGTTCTGCCAACAGATGAGAAAAATCAAGGAAGTTTTCAAGAAATTAAGTTGACTAGCTTTCCAATAAAAAAATATAAACTATGACACAAAGTCTGCAACGTCGCTAACAGAGACCATCGGCCGTTGGCCATGGCCATCGGTATAATACTCTTTCTTAAATTGTGTCGCCCCTCCCCCGCCCGGCGGGGGCTACAAGGGTGATAGTTACGCCACTGTTTTGAGTGTACATGTGAATGTTTCCAACAAGTTTAGTATGCGTCTCCGCACAGTGATAAACATAATTGAATTCTAACGTTAGATTAGATATAATCTCATTAAAACTTAAGTGAACTCACATCGTAACTCCAAAATACAAACTCTCAATTTTTTATATCTATGCGGCCTCTAAAATTTAAATCGACGGTGCAAGTCGGCAATCACATAACTCGTTTGCGGTGTCTGAAAATCTCCGCAACCATGTTACTTTTTTAAAGGAGAACAAATGGACATGATTCCTTGAAGTTTTTGCAGAATTTTCCTCGCACATAGAAGAAAAATCACGGCAGTTTTAAAGAATTACCGTTGAGTAGTTTTCCGTTTAAAAAATAAAGTAGGTATGACAGGAAGTCTGCGACGTCGCAAACCGAGTTATGTGATTGCCGACTTTCACCGTCGAAATGTGGTTTCCTTCATTTGTACACGAATACACACCACCGAAAATATGTTCATGTACTTCACCCGTTAATTTTCAGCACTCTTTGAAATTCAAAACCTGGAAAACTATATCAAGTTTCAAGTGTTGCGAGGATCGTGCAAATGTTCCTATCAGTTAACAGGAAACCAATGGCCTTAGAGTAACAATTTTTGTCATGAAACGGTGTGACATTGAGGGAAGATACTGTGGAAAGCAGAAGTGTCATTCCCCCCCCCCCCCCCCAATTCTGTCGTATGAAAATCTCCGTAGGGAGTTATTTCAGTTGATTCTGATCAATTCTTTTAAATTTTTTTAGATTTTCTCATGATTTGCCCCCTCGAGTATTTTGACTCTTTTCAACAACTTCTGCTCCCCCTTCCCTTACACGTGCCTGAAACGACGCACTGTTGATCGAGTTAATGGGAGAGGTCGGACAAAATTTGGAAACTTTAAACGCTTTTAACTCCGTTCATACAAAACTTTGAGGTTTTAAAAGTGGTTCCATTGGTTTTCCGGTGAAATTTTCTTCTAGAAGCACCCCTTAGAATTCAAAATTTGACAAATAAACATCTAAATTTGCAATTTTAATTAAAAATTTCATGTCCGACCTCTCTGATTGACTCGATCCACTGGGCGACGTTCCCGGAAGCCCGACAAAAATTTCACGTGAATTTTTAAAAAAATTTCTCGTGAATTGTTGATGAATTTCACGTGAAAAGTTTTCAAAAACAATTTTCGCGTAAATTTAAAAAAAAAAAAAAAAATCGGAAAGCGAAGGCATTTTGGTTCGCAGTGAGAAGCACCAAACATGGTGGCGTTAACCAGGTTTTGGCTACTTTCCTCGCATCGTGGTGACAAACCTGTCACTGGGAACAATAGCGACGTAGAAGATAAAAGGTTAAATTGACTTACGGGCTTAATCGCTCGGTCGTTCCCCGTTTCCATGGACATGCTTTTCGACTTGAACGGCATGAACTTCGAGAACATGGCTCATCTCAGGACAACCCGATCACAGCGAGACGAAACCCAAATGCACCGGGATTTTTGCGAAAAGTGCGCGAAAAAGTGGCTTGCGGGGCACTGCTTTCCACGTATTTGGTCGAAAATCGTCGCCATTCGGGACGGGACGAGCCGTCGAGCCGTGTGTCGGTTTGACGGTGTCGGTGTCATACCCCCCGATGACGCCAGACTGCGCTGCTGGCGCCGAATCCCGCGGTTGAATAAGAGACATGACGGTGCGATGTGACACCTGGGGCGCTGTTCCCTGATAAATGCAGGTACACGCGACCCCCCCCCCCCCCCCCCCCTTCAGCCACGCACATTTTTTGCTCTTGTCTAGCGAAACAGGAATACATGGTTGACTTGCCTCTTACATTAACAACCGTATTCATAATTACTCCTGAAACAGTTCCTCCCCTAGGGAAGGTTTGGCGAGCTTAAATTTGGAGCCTCGGAAGGGCATCTACAGAAATTTTTCGCATCGAATCAGAAGAGGGTCAATGTAACGAAATTTGGGTAAAGTTTAATTAAAATGTCGCGTGAATAGATCCTTGCAGAGCATTTACTAATTATTTTCCATCGGATATACAGGTCAAAACTTATAAGACAATTTTGATTTTGAAGACTCACGAAGTAGCCACAGACTCCCCTTGAAATCTGATGAAACTGTTTTCATCACAAAATCACAAAAACATTTTTGGTGCATTGCCCGTAGATTATTCACTGATTTTTCACTGGTAGGTTTTGATGTTTCCGGTGGGAAATTTTTTGAATATCCTCTGCATAAATTTTAAATATCCCCCTGCAAGTTCATTCGGTTGAATTTTAACCGATAGTTTTTCAAAATTGTTCTTCAGTGATAAGTTTGAAAATGCCTCAAACCTCCGCCCCCAATCACAAAATGAAACTAAATGGGAAGAAACTGTATGAGGTATGACTTGACTATCATGGGTCAATTTGTCTTTAGGTGTCGACATTGTTACCTACTCCTTCAGTTGGGTTATGGGTAAACACAAGGGGGCAATAATTAAGTCGCACACGACGTAATCTGAACGATATGTTTTCTATTTATTATCCTTTTTTATTTATGTATTAATTTTTTATTTTTTTGCATTGCGAGTCAAACAAAAGTCCGCATCCTACGAATGAATCACATAACTGGCAGTATATTTATCCTACTAAAAGGACTAGAGACGGATAGGACAGAAATGGGGTGTGCTGGTAAAAGCTGCATAAGAAACAATGTAAAAGTGGGCGTGATTCCTTTCACCAAAATAGAAAAGTGGGAATTTATATATTAAATTATAATGGACTAAGCACCAAAGTATGGTATAACTCATGAGCCGTGGGCGTGTGACAAGAGCGTTGATGACAGGGCTCATGAATTAAAGATGCCCGACCGTCGTCGACGCTGACGTCACTGGTGCTCTATAATTCCCATTCATTCTTATGGCCCTTAACTAACTAGCACTCTTTCTTTCCCAACCGTCTCTGGTTTCTGTTAGCATGAATAAGTCCAATGGTAGAAATATTTTCCTTTTCCCCTTTTGATTTTTTTTTCAAAATGTAGCCGAATAATTTGTTCTCCCTTGGTTATTTTTTGTATAAAAGTAACAGCGTTAGGTACGTAAAGCTTGAACGTCCCCGAATAAAGATTACGAAGTCAAAAATGTTGTACGCAGGATGTGTGACAATCACAGAGAATTGCACATCTAATGGACTTGGCAACACCGATCTGTATACGTGCGTCAAATGGTATTTTTTATCTCACCTGAAAAACAAAACTTGAAAATGGATTTTTCTTCTACTTTTTTAGAGAATTTTTTACTTGCGTCGATAATATTTCAGAGGAAAAAGTGCTTAAATTTACGTTGAAGATTTTCTTTCTGAATTTTTTTTTTTTTGGGGGGGGGGGGGGCTCTGAATATATGGTAAGATATTTTACATTCAACGGCAACATTGCATCAGAAAGTCGAAGACTCCGGAAGCGGATATCTTTTTTTCTCTCTCTCTCTCTCTCCTCTTTCCCACCAAACAACGGTTTGCACCTTGGCCCATCAAAAAAATACCTATACGCAGCAAATTTCAGTTCGTATTGTTTTGACTTCTTTCGCAATAGTATAACGGACACATAAAGCATCCTGTATCTACAGAAAATTAAACCTGGTAAAACAAACCTCTCGATTTTCACGAGCCTAAATCAGTTAAATATACGATGCCATGCAACGTCCAATTTTTACAAGGATGTAAGTGGTGGTTAATATGATTATATCAAGCCTATATATTGTTGTATTTCCAATTGATTGAAGATGTATGAATTGTTTCCTAGTCGAACGACTTTTCATCATGCGAGGTATAACTATTCGTATTCACTGAATGTCCATGTGCTTACATAAAAATTTCAGGCGCATAGACTTTTTTAGGCACAACGTATGGCGATCGTCGGTTTTCATTGCCGCATCCCTAGTAGCAGAACAAATTTTTGTTTTTCTGAAAAAAGTATAAAAAACACATATCTGTTATCTAAATGGTAGTTTTATATAAAATACGTGTAACGATTATAAAAAAAAAAATAAAAAAAAAAAAAAAAAAAAAAAAAAATCGAAGTTCAGACCTGACCATAATATATGAAAAATGATAAAAGCCAGATAAGGTAAATTTTTTTTTACAGACAATTCTTTTTTATTTTTTCATATAACGCATGCATACGAAAGTGTTACAAGTGAACATTTTTATGTAACTACTAGCGACCCTTACGTGCTTCGCACGTAGCAGTTTATGCAGACTGAATGATAGGAGAAAAAATACGGCGATTCTCGGATTCAGCTGCCAAAATTACACAAGAGCCATTTATCGCATTCTTATTCAAGTTTCCTGTCTGTTCTTACCATCAATATTTTTTCGGAAAAGTGATCCTTTTCGCCCTTATAGCGTCATAAAATGTATCGCGATTTTATCGACGTCGCGATTTATTGCAATATTATCGGGAGAAAAATCGCGATAAATTGCAACAAAATCGCGATACTATCGAACGCGATTTTATAGAGATAAAATTGCAATAAATTGCAATTTTTCATTAACGCATGAATGACGCATATGAAAGATGTTTCTATTCCGCCGCCGCCGTTTATACCGAGATCCGTTGGTAACTTAACCATCTCATTTTTTTTTATCAATTATTAGTATAATGTTACAAAGACAGACTGGTAAGCTTACCTGAAAACCGGTATTTTTACTGATTTTTTCAGGTAAGAATACCACTTTTATTGGTAATCAATCCCCGGTAACTTTACCATTTTATCTCGGTAATTCTACCACAGTCGATAAAAACTATTGGCGTTTTTCCCAAGGTCCATCGGTAACTTTGCCATCTCACTATTATTGGTAATTTTATAGAGACAGAATGATGAGATTACCAATAGAACCTTATTTTACCAACCGTATTTCAAGGTATGAAATAAAATTATAAATCTCATCCCATTGTTATATGCGTCCGAGAGGAGAGGAAAATTTTATTTCTCACACAACAAGTGGAGTTATTCCCACTCAATTCTTGACGCTGCAGCCGAAAATGATCCTCGTTTTCTTCCAAAACCTTCGGAAAAATCAATATCCCAAAAAGAGGGAATTTTTTGAGCTGAAAAACTATTTTTCAAAAATTTAGTAGATTTTAAAGGAAAAATAAGATCATTTTCGGATTCAGAGGCAAAAATTGAGTGAGAGTCAGCCACTAATTACCAGAGAAAATTTTTCCCTTTTTCCTTTCCGGCGCAAAACAATCGGATGAGTTATACATGGTGTTCTATGGGCGAATAGGAGCACTGGTCCGGAAAAACCTCTATATTAGAATTAAAAAAGAAACTTTAATAGGCATGCAATACTCAATTTCCTAAGGTGATTTTGGTCGTTGGGGCGTTGGTCAGCGTTGACGGGGACTTGATGCAACTATTTAAACTTGATGGATGTCCGTATCGCACCGACTGAAATGCGAAACCACGTATCTCCATTGCGGTGCTTCAAAATTTCCGTTCTTATTTCATCCCTTCCATGAGAAACAATCCGAATTTACGACTTTAAATTTTGAAACAAAGCTTCTGCCATCGAATACGAAAAATCATGGAGAATTTAAGTTCATGATGACCAGCTTGTTGTGCACTTGTTTGGTATGGTCATGTCAATAGGATGACTGAAGAGAGGCTGCCAACAAAGATGCTTGATTGGGTTCCTCCTGGGAGGAGACGTAGGGGACACCATGTGAGAGGTAGGCGACAGGGGGTGTTGAGTGAGGTGAGGGAGTGTCAACTCACTGATGACCTGTGGGAAGACCGAGCTTTGTGGCGATTAGGCGTCGTAAAGCGCCAAAAAGCGCTATAAAAGCGACTCATATGTATGTATATGACCAGCTTCC